>NW_023605194.1:1297500-1470000 GCF_014898055.3 Talpa occidentalis
TTTCCTACATGGTACATGTCTATCAACGCTGTCACAAGTGGCAGGACACGTGCCGCGATGCTTGGTGCGAACGGATCGCTGCTATTGTTCTAGGCGTTTGGAACCTTTTATGAATATAAATGTCTGGGAGGAAGCATCAGAGGATCTGTTTGCCCTCCTAAAATAATTTATATTCCACGCAGCACATGGCTGAGTGATTTCCTCCTAACATTACAAAGTGGTTGTGTTATTTCATATTGCTGAAATTTGTATTATTATTTTTTACATAAGAGAAGTCTTTTGATCTGCATTTATTAAGGAGAAAGAGATGCCCAAGCTTAACCCAATCTGACATAAATGCTGCAATATGTTCATTTTCTTCCACTACAAATTCAATACATTCATATTCAGAATCCTTTATCTAATAGTGCTTATTAGATTGTTTTGGCTACAGCTGCAAAGCAATATATCACTGAAAAATAATAGGTATGTCTTTTTCAGACGATGATGTGATTTGCTTTAGCTACGCTAGCATGAAAATCTGTGCCATTTATTAATAAAAGACTATGTTAGATGAACTAACCTGCCTGACAGTCCCGAGAACAAAAGAGCTAATTTCTCTTTTGTTTGTTAGAATCACTTCGGTGCCATAATAGGGTGACAAAGGGTCAGAGAGCGCCCAGGCTCGGAGCCGCTTCTTGCTTAATGATTTGTTTTACAGCAGCTAATAAATTTTCAAACATGCATCAACATATTACTGTAAAGAATCTGGGCATGCAAACACAAATGATCTCCAGTCGAAGACGCGATCAAATCTTTATGATTGCGCCGAGGTCCAACCTGCTTTTTCTTTCTAATTTCTCACGGGCTCGGCTCTCCGGAGCGCGGGTGTGTCAGACTTTCCGTGAAGTTCAAGGCCTCCCGGAGTCTCGGGGCCTGTGGTGTGTGGCCAGCTCAGATTTAAGAAGCCTCAAGCCAACGGGAGAAAGAGTGCTCTGCCTTCCAGGGAAAATCCAGCCACGACCCACAGCGCGCTCATTTCTTCAGCTGTCAGTGGAGAGACTTTTTATCAAGAGACTTTTTCTGGACCTGGGGGTCACGGGACTTCCCAGAACGAGCGGCCTGTCGTCGGCTCCGGGGCTGCTCGGTGCCTGCAACGGTGCTGCATCTTAGGAGCCCCGGCCGGGTGGCCGTGGGGAGCCCGTGGCGGTGGTGAAGCCAGGATGGGCCCGTCACGCCATCCTTCTTGCCACACGGCCACGTCCCGGGCCTTCCCGGCTGCGTGCGGGTCGGGAGGTGCGTCGGCCTGCGCTGGGGCAGGGCACCCACCCCACCGGGCCACACCATCTGCCGCCAGGGAAGGCGTTTTCACAGGGTGGGAAGCTGAGCGTGGTGCTGAGTGAAACGGCTATAAAAACACTCAGCTAATTGTCTCGGAAACAAAAGTGAGAGTCTTAGGAAACAAATTCTTTCCTGGATTAGGCTTGGAAACCAGACCCAGCGCGTCGAGCCGCGCGCTCACAGGCTTCCCGGAGGCCAATGACAGCGAGCGGGGCCTCCAGTCAAGGCTGCGTGCGGGGTGCTGGTGTTAGACGCGCGCAGACACAAGCCGGTGGGGAAGGCGCAGTGAGGGGGACCGTTGCTTGAGACGATGCCCTTCCTGTGAACAGCAGCTGTGCCGTTGCTCGGCGCAAACCGGGACGCTGGGCTTTGCTGATTTTCCAGGGGGAGCTGCAGCGCGGCCTGAGCTGGAACCCCGCCGAGGCTCCGCGCCGGCAAGCACCGCCAGGGCTGGCACCCACATGGGGGCAGCCCGCAGAGCGAGCTTTGATTTTTTTTTTGGACAAATATTTGATTTCCTCACTTCTCATGTGCATGATTGAAGGTGACTTGATCTAATTCAATTTCTCTTCACAGGAGATGTGATCAAATGCGGGCTTCGCCCTGGTGAAGCCAAGGAACAGCTGAAGCAAGTTAGTCTGCAGCGGGGCGGGGCGGGCGGGAGGGCCGGGGCGCGGGAAGGCCTCTCTCTCGGGCCTGGTGGCTCAGGTGTCCTGTCCCGCTGCTGCGCTGAGCGGCGCGCGTCTGTCTCCAGTGGCACGGAGCCGTGGCCCGTCTTCCGCAGGTGGCAGGTGGGGAGGCCCCTACACGTGTAGGTCTCTTACAATCTCATCGTGATGAAACTCCCGGGCTGTTCATGTGGGAGGAGGAAAATGAGCTCGCGTGAGTTCTAAAGGGGCCGCAGAGTTGAGCTGTAGTGGGAACCCTGGGCTGGTTTCCAGCTCCTGAGACGTCAGGAAAGGTGTCTCGTGGTCAAGGCCCGGAGGGTCTCCCCTGGGCGGTGCAGACCTTGTGAGAAATGAACCCGTGGGGATGGCCTGGGCGAGGGGTTCTGGCTGTGGGGCCTGGCCTGGGAGGACCCCAGGAGGCCTGCAGGGGTGGACTGAGTCCACACCAGCCCACGGCCTGAGACACCGTCTGGAGGCCGCCGGGCCCCTGCCGTGCTCTCTTGCGCTCACGAGCCCGTTTGGACTCCTTGGGGTGGCCAGCGGGTGGTGGGTGGCTGGTGGCCTGGCACAGCTCAGGGGAACAGGGATGTTTGGCCCCAGGCAGTGGGGGTGTCTCTGAGCAAAGGATTTCTAGAGGCTTGACTTGAGCAGGAGGTCAGAACCTTCGCGTGCAGGACAGTAGTGAGAAGCGTTTGGCTCCGGTTTGTGTGGGACGTCTTTCCTCCTAGATCTTCCAGAAAACACACGTGTGGCAGGTACTCACACTCACCTGCTCGCACGCGTGTGCCGGGACGTACCTCCTTTGAGAAAGATCTGCTGCTGGGGGTTGGTAAGAGCTAATTCTTTTCATAATAAAATCAGCACACTACAGCGGTCAGTGTTTTGTTCACGTTCGCCAAGGCCGTGCGTTAACAGAGGCTTAAAAATCTGATTCAGCGTCATGTTGGGACCGAGCTGATGGGGGCTGTGCTGTTCGCCACGAACGTCCACATGACGGGAACAGATTTTTTCATTTGAAAATAAGAATATTGCTGTTTTAGAAAGAAAATAGTTACAAGCGTTTAAAGCACATAGTGGTTTTTGCTTTGGGGATGGAGGGATAAACAGTTAAAACACAGGATTCCACATGAAAATGTTTGAAAGAAGCAGAAAACTTAGAACAAGGAAATGAGAAAAAAACTGGGAAGGATGCCAAATAATTCATGATGATCAAAGAAATATATATTCATAAACAGCAAAATTCTTGGTTTTAAATAGAACGCTTTAAGAACAATAAACCTAAGAAAATTGTGAAGATCTTTCCTAGTCGTTAAGTGTCCTTCGTCCATGTACCACCTGGTGACACGCGTTTGTCTGTCTCTCCGCTGGCCACTGAGCCTTCTCCACTCTCGGTGCAGGATAATGATACCGTGGTGGACCTGAGTGTAGTTCTGGTCTATAAAGTTTTTTCTCTCCCTCTTTTAAAAGATTTATTTATGCATGCAAGAGCTGGGGTACAGGCCAGAGGTGTGGGAGGGTGAGAGGTTTCACCAGACACAGAGCAGGGAGCAGAACAGGCGAATCTACTGAAATCCGCTGCTGAGGGGAGCAGCGGGGAGACAGGAGAGGTCTGCTGCGCCTTGGGGGTCAGCTCCCTGGACTGCCAGGGATGGAACTCATGCTGCAGTGGCTGCAGATAGCTTCACTTGGCTGCACTTAACCCCTTGTGCCACCAGGGAGGCCCTATAAAGTTATCTCCGTAAGACGAAGTCCTACAAATAAAAGTCCTGGCTAAAGAGGGGAAATATTTTTGGGCCTTTTGGGGTCTTTTATCAAGTTGCCTGTCAGTTTGTACCTGTTTTTTTTTTTTTAAGATTGATTTATTTATACAAGAACTAGGGTACAGGCCAGAGGCGCGGGAGGGTGAGAGAATTCACCAGAGACAGAGTGGGGAGCAGAGCAGACAGATGGACCGAAAACACTGCTGAGGGGAGCAGCGGGCGAGACAGGCGATGTCTGCCGCGCCATGTGGGAATCTCCCTGGCCGGCTGGTATCGAGCTGGCACTGCAGAGGCTGCGGACGGCTTCACAGCGCTGCGCTCAACCCGCTGCGCCACCAGGGGAGGCCCTCAATTTGTGCCTGTTGACCTGCTTGGTGAGAGGCCAGGGGAGGAGTCTTCCTCCAAGGTCCTCCTCATCAATGAACTTCCTGTTGGTTTGTGTCTTCAGATCCTAGAGCCCATTGATCATTAAGTCGATGGTGTTTCCACGTCTTCAGAACTGCGTTGCTTTGTACATGTTACCTTTACCTCTATGATGACTCCAGAGCTTTGGAGCATGACTTCAGGACTGTTATGTGCGACCCCTGGTTTGTCTTTCAGTCTGCTGGAGAGGCTTTGAACACATTTTCATCTAAGTTTTGTAAGCTGTGCACGTTCTAATTGCTTGCATATTTTGAGGAATTTTCTCTGTTCCTGCTATCTAAGTATTTAAGGAGGACTTTTATTATTGAGCTCCAAGAGTGCTTTATATGCCCAGAATTTACCTTCTTTAGCAAATATTTGACTTGCAAGTATTTTCCCACAATCTTTGGTTTGACTTGGTGTTTTGTTACTGGTGCCTCTAGAAAAGCAAAAGTTTTACATTTTGGTTAAATGTCATTTATCCACGTTTTATTTACTTGTTTGTGCCTTTTGTACCCTGTCTGTAAAATTTTGGCCTAATCCAGAGTTTGAAGAATTTTGAGTTTTAAATTATGATTCCATTTTGAGCTCATTTTATATATGGAATTTAGTAAGAGGTATGATTTTTTTCCATTTGGATATCCGTTCGTGCTTGTGTGGTTTGCTGAAAGATTCTTATCTCCACTGAAATATCTTTGCCTCTGTTAGAAATGAACTGGTCATACACGTGTGTCTGTCTCAGTGTCTCTGCTCTGGCTCATTACGCCACGTGTCTAGCTTTATGCCAGGAAGTCCAATGATCTCCACTCTAGCTTCATACAGTCTAAGCCTTCTGATTTTTTTCTTCTTTTAAAACTTACCTATGTTATTCTAGATTTTTGCATTTTCACGATTTTTAATTTTCAATTTCTATTAAAAAGTCCTGCTATGATTTTCACTGGTATTGAATCAAATGTATAGATTAAGTTGAAAGGCATTTCCATTTTTAATACTGATAAGACTTATTATTCGTGCATGTGGTCTATCTCCATATATTTAGCTTTTACTGAATGGGTCTTGCACACATCTTGTTAAATTATCCTTAAATATTTCATGGTTTTTTTTTTGTTTTGTTTTTTTTTTTAAGAGGCATGTATTTTTATTTATTTATTTATTTGTTTTTTTTTTTTTTTTTTTTTTTGTACAAGCACTGGGTACAGTCAGAAGCGCGGGAGGGTGAGAGAATTCACCAGAGCCAGAGCAGGGAGCAGAGCAGGCAGAAGGACCGAAGGACACTGCTGAGGGGAGCAGCGGGCGGCAGGAGAGGTCTGCGCGCCATGTGGGACCCTCCTCCGGTGGCCGGGAAGCAGCCGGGGATCGAACCGGCGCCGCAGAGGCCGCGGGCAGCTTCGCAACCCAGCGCTCAACCGCTGCGCCACCGGGGAGGCCCTATTTCATGTTTTTTTGATGCTACTTGAGTGACATTTAAATTTTCAGATTTTCAGTTGCTCATTTTGCCGTTCCGTGTAAATACGGTTGATTGGGGTAGCTTGACTTTACATCTCTGGCCTCTCCAAAACATTTATTTCCTTAGGATTTGTTATTTCCTCATTTCCAGCAGGTCTCTCTTTCTCACATCTTATTGTGATGACTGGGATCCCCAGTACAATGTGTCACATGAGTGTTGGGGTGGCGTCATTGCTTTCCCCAGTCTCAGAAGGAAAGTTGCTTAACCTTTTGTCAGTAGATATGATATGAGTGTGGGATTTCCGTGCAAACCAGTGTGGTCTTCCTGCTGAAGAAGATTTAAATTTGCTTCACTTTAATGTTATCCAACCTGCTAACTTTCCTTCGATGTTTAGTGCTTTTTATGTTTATAAATATTTGCCTACCATAAAATTATCAAGGTATATTTCTGTAAGTTTTGTTATCTTGTTCCCATTTATATCTGTTAGCCAGGTTGAAGTGACTTTTTTGTTTTGCATGCTGTGGGCAACAAGACACAGGTCCCGATTTATTCTTTTCCGCAGATACACGATGTCATTTGCTGAACAAGTTGTCTCCCCTCTTTACATTAGCGTCATCTATGTCGCATCAATGTGTGGCCGTCAATGTGTGACTCTGCTTCTACACTCTGTTCAACTCCCTTCTCCTACCTGTCTGTCCAGGTGCCGGTGCCTCACCGCACGAGGTAAAGTGGTTTATACAACGTCTTGATCGTTGACAGGACACACCTGCCAGCTTTGTTTTTCTTCCCTGAGACCGTTTTGGCTCGCTTTGCCTTTCTAAATAAATATTAGAATCAGGTCATCAGTTTCTACACAGGAAGCGCTCTGAGTTTTATTGAAATTACACTCTATATGCAGATCAATTTAGGGAGAATTTGTGACTTCATAATACTGATTAGTCAAAGTTATTGCTCTCCACTTATGTAGGTCTTTTAAAATGTCTCCAATAATGTTCCATGATTTTCAGCGCAGAAACCTTACACATCTTTTGTTAGATTTATTACTTAAGGTTTTAATATTGTCTGATGCTCTTGTAAGTAGTATCTTTGAAATTTGTGTTTTCTAATTTGTATAATTAAATGCATTTGATTTTTGTTGGTTGAAACACGAAATTGCTAATATTCAACTGCGCAATGGCAATTTCCTGTGACTCAGTCTGCTACATCGGCTCGCTCCATGTTCTATTAATACTGATAATTGTAGATATTTGAATTAATTTAGTTCAAAATCATAAGATAAAAGCATTTCTATTTTTGGTCTGATTCTTCCGAGGATGTTTCACAATGCTGGGGGCTCTGGCGGGGCCTCCGGGCGCAGAGCCCAGCGGGAGTGGGACGGGGTCACCTCCATGCCTGGGTCACCTCCACGCCACGCCTGTCGCCTGGGAGCCGCCGCGGCTCCTCCAAGCGGCTTCACTTCCGGCTGGAGGGTGTCCGCTCTCTGAGTCATCATCCGACACTTGCCGCTCCTGACTGTTGCTGGAGTTGCCCCAAGCGTGTGTCCAGCGGCCTGCACTCCCCGCTGGCCTGCCTCTCGCGTGTCCCTGTGACCTCCCTGCTTTCTGGCCCAGCACAGCCTCAGGCTCCCCGGACTTCCCCTCGCGGCCCTGGGGAGCAGCCAGTTCCCTGGGGAGCCCTTTGTGGGCTCCTTGTGGCTCCAAGCCAAGATTGGGCCTCTGGGGGTGCCGGCTGTCCCCATGGGTCACTGCTAGTGCCCTGCTCCACGACAGGCGAGGGAGTGTATGTGTCCACACCATGCCATGTCCACACATATGTGTTTAGTGCCACATTTTTTTAAAAAAAACAAGCCCTGGAGTCTACGCAGACAGCAACGCAGCAGAAGACAGCCGGTTGCCTCCTCTGTGACGCGGCGCCTGGGGCTCTCTGTTATCAGCTTCAATCCACAGAAGTGGTTTGAACGCTTCCAGCCCACCCTTGTGAGCTACAGCGCAGTGTTTGTGCTCTTTCATCTCTGGCCTCAGTGCTCATTCAAAATGCTGCTTTCCAGAGTCCCCGGGGGCATTTCCTTCAGCCCCTCCTCTTGGTGTGCTGAGACCCAGCTCCCCAGGACTCCTGCTCCCACCCCCTTCCAAGCTGCAGGCCCCCCGCAGGGTGGCTGTGCCCCCAGAGGGAGGTGCCGGCCACTCTGGCCTTGGCACTCCTGCGGCCCCTCCCCCAGGCTCCACACATGGGCCTTTTATTTCCAAAATTTCTTTAATTTATTTATTTTCTTACGTTGTGGTGAGCTTTAGGACACTATCTGGTGTCTCCCTGCAGGTGTGTTCCCGCCGGCACCGTGATCCGCCCCCCCCCCCCCCCCCCCCGTCTCCGCCCCTCCCCTCCGCCTCCCCTGCCGGATGCCTCAGACCTATGGTCAGCTCGAAAATTGGTCTTTTTCATGACCTTTTGTTCGGTTTCTCTATATTCTGGGCACGGTGTATGTGAAACCATCCGATATTTACCTTTTTCCTTATGACTGTTTTGCTTAGTGTCATTCCTTCCGGCTCTGTCCATGTTGCCGGATATGGAGTGAGTTTATTTTTTGATCACTGAGTAATATTCCAGGGTGTGTGTGTGTGTGTGTGTGTGTGTGTGTGTGTGTGTGTGTGTGTGTGTGTGTGTATTCTCGATCCACTCATCTCTTTTGGGGGCATTTGGGCTGTTTCCACGTCTTGGCTGCTGTAAATAATGCTGCAATAAACATAGGCGCGCAGGTTTCCTTTTGAATGAGTGTTTTGTGTTCTTTTGTGTTTTGTGTTTGGGGCAGATTCCAAGGAGTGGCATCGCTGGGTCATGTGGGGGAAGATATTTGCACACTGGGCATTTTAAAGAGCGGGCTGACTTCTGTGCAGCGAGAAGAGCGAGCCTGTGAGGAGGCGGGTCCCCTTGCTCTCTGCAGCCCCCCTGTTTTGCCTGCCCCTCCAGTCTGCAGGAAGACTGTCCCCAGTCTGTCCCCTGCCCCAACCCAGGTGTGGGGAACCCGGGGAGGGTCAGGCAGGCAGCTCCTCACCCCTGCAGCCTTTGTCCCATCTGGGGTTTTGTCCACCTGTGGCTCTGCCAGTTCTGCTCTCCAATGGGTTAAAAACAGTGTGGATTTGAGGTTAGTTTGTCTCTGGTTGCAAGGGTGGTGCTCCTTCTAGCTCTTTCTGTCCGCCGTCTTGGGGCACAGCTGCGGGTCTCTGACCGCCGGTGGTGTTGCTGGTGAATCATGGGTACGTGGAGAGTGTTGTCGAGCATTTTTGCGCCTCTTGAACAACCATGTTCTTTCCTGTTTTGTTTGCGGTGGATCACACACGCGTGCTGTGCGCGTGTTTGTTTAAACTCTGAAACAATTTGGAAACACTAACAAATGTAGAAATATCGGGGGACAAAGATCTCACTTTCGAGGCCATTTGAGAGCGAGTTGCTGACAGGGTGCACCGTCACTGCGGATATTTTCAGAGCATTTTCTGTAACAAGGACGTTCTTCTGTGGCGCCCCCGGAGCCAGTCTCAGCAGGCCGCGGCCTCTGGGAGGCGGTTCCGGTCGTCTCGGCAGCGTCCTCCGGCAAAGGGCATGTGGGCCGCTTGCTGCCCAAGCTGCTGGCTCCCTGCCTCCTCCACTCGGGGCGTCTCCCATCTGCCTTAACGTCATATTTTGTGCACTTTTGACCATTGCAGGCCGTTGATCTGGAGGGGCCCGTGGTCTGGCTTTGTCCGAGGTTTCCTCGCGGCTGGCGGCGGTGCTGGCTCATCGGGAGCCCGCTGTGCCCTCCCTGGGGGTGCCAGGTGCGCTGTCCAGCCGTCTCGCCGCAGGCTGGGCTGCTCAGCGTGCTCGCCGAAACCCGCTCATTTCTCCTTGGTAATTAATAAGCATTTTGTGGGGAGGTGCTTTGCAACTATGTATATCCTGCTCCTCATCAAGTTTTAAGCTAATTACTTAATTAGTTTCTGAAAGGACTCGTGGTTCCTGCTCTCCTCAATGGACCATAGCCTGTTACTGTCATTACTCACTTCAGTGCTCAAATCGGCCCGAGCTGTCCAGGGGGAGAGCGCTGGAGCCGCTTGGGTGTCCGCCGGTGCCCGCCCTCCTGTGAGCAGCCCAGGCTCCTCTTTTCCTGCTCCAGGCCTGAAATGAGCCGTAGCTCCGGGGGCTCCTGGTTTTATTTCGTCAAAAGTGGTACTTCTGAGCGAAGGTCTTGCTCATGGCTATTGGGCGTCGCTTCACCCAGGCCCACCCGAGCACAGGCAGGCGATGAGTGTATACCGACGACACATATCAGATGTGCAGTGTGGACCTGTGCAGCTGCGCTCACACGTGTGACATGCGCATGCTCTTTCACGTCATTTGTATTTGTTTTGAGTTCATCCATCATCCATCTGTCTATCATCCATTCATTTAGATACGCTTCTTTCCATGCATATCTGTGCTATTATGTAGGCAGCATGCAGGTGTCCACATATTCATCCATCCGTGTGCCCATCCATCCATCTATCCGATTGTCTGTCCGTCCGTCCATCCGTCCATCCATCCATCCAACCGTGTGTCCATCCATCTGTCCGTCTGTCCGTCCACCCACTCACCCATCCATCCTTCCATCATCTCTATATCTAATCGCTAGTGAGAGCTACTAGCTCACACTGATCCGTTCTATTCCAATCCAACATCCAAGTTTCTTGGTTTTCCCTATTTCCACACCCGTGACTCCCCCCACCCCGGAGCACGGCTGTCGTCATCTTGCACGAGTCTTCATCTGCTCCGTTCCCGAGTGCCACTGCCCCTGCATGGGGCGCTGCTTTCCCTGCCCAGACCCTGGCTGCCTCCGTGCAGGTGCCTCCCCCTGGCACCTGGTAGCCTTCTGGGGGCCCTCTGCCCCATGTGTGCCCATCTTCCTTGCTCCACCTGATAGCTGGATGACTGTATTGTGGGGGGGGGTGGCAGAGAGCAGCTCATTCATTTTTGAACATGAAAAAAAAAAAACCAGAAATCCCTTGAATAAACCCAGCTTATGCTTCATGCATTTCCCTTGTGCATTTTTCTGGATTTTTTTGTGCTGGTATTTTATGTAGCATTTCTGCACTTCTGTTTATAGGGACACTTGCCCCGTAGTTTTCTTTTGGGATAATGCCCTTGTCAGGTTTTGGCATCAAGGTCAAAGTGGTCCCATGAATGAATTGGGAAGCATTTCATCTTTTTTGAAACTGTGGAAAAGGTTCTGTAAGGTTGGCATCATTGTCCCCTCAAATATTGAGAAGAATTCATCAATGAAACTATCTGGGCCTAGAGTTATTAAGCGTCTTTCATGTCTTTGGCACTATTAGCATTTCTACTTTTATCAGTTTTCTAAGTTGTGTTTTTGTAGGAATTTTTCTACTTCATCATTTCCAAATTAATCTACCTACTTTTCTATAATATCTGCTCACTCTCTTTTTAACATCCTTGCAGTCTGCTAATATGAGCTGTGTCATTGTGAAGCTTCGGTGTGACAGGCTCGCTGCTCCCTCTTCCCAAGCCACCTCCCGAGGAGCGGTCCGTTCCCTTGGATTTTATAATCATCACTTTGGGCTTCTGCTTCTCTCCCTTTCCATTTGCTTCACATTTAAAATAATTTTTGTAATTTCTTTTCTTTTACTTTAATTTTATTTACTTTTTCTAACTTCCTAAGATGGGCAATTCAATTTTGATTTTAAGCCTTTTAATTTGCACGAGCACTTAGAGCTGTTCACTTCCCGCGCTGCGATCTTAGCTGCATCCCATAAATTGTGTTTATTGCATGTTTGTTATCCTTTAATACAAACTGTTTTATCCATTCATTCTCGGATCTGCTGGTCAGTTAGAAGTAGGTCACTGGGTTTTTCGGTCTTTGAGGACTTCTGGGCTCCGTCTCTGTTATTGCTAAGTTCTTTCTTTTCTGTCTGAGGTCATCCTCTAAGAACTAATCACTGTGACTTTGCTGAACCTCCTTGCGTTTCAGGATACGGCCCAACCACCCGCCTCTAATGTTTGTCTCTTCTGGAATTTCAGCCGCTGAGCACGGTCTCTCCCGTCTTTCCTCATCCGTGTCCCCTCGCCTGGGGGTGTCCGTCCCTTTCCTCACTCTTGTGGAGCTTCTCCAACTTACCCTGCAGGTGATTGTTTGAATTTTATGTACTTTTATTAGCTTTTTACTGTTTCTAAAGTTTTCTTTGCCCTCGGAATGAAGTTCTTGGGCTCAGCTTGGCGTTTCAGTGAATGTTCTAGAAAAGGGCATGGCCAATTTGAGTTCAAGCATTGCAGGAGGACCGGGTGAGGGAGGATGGCCCTGGAGGACGTGCCCCTTTCGAGGACAAGGCCTTTGGATGGCAGGAGTAGCACCTTCGATTCCCAGCTGTCCACTTGAGTTTGCGGCTGAGCGTGGAGCTGCAGCTTTATTGCCTGGCCAGTGACCGGTGGCTGTTATGATGTATGCGGCCAGGGTGGAGATGTGACGCCTGGGAGAACGCACGGCCTGGGAAGCCCAGGCTAAGCGAGAGCCCTTCCGTGCCTCTGGCCCTCCCCGGCTGCCTTCCCGGCAGGCCTCTGTCTCAACCAGTTGTTCGAATAGAGATTTAACCAAGTGATTCACTTAAATACTTAGTGCTTTATGGGATCGCACCTTTGCAAGGTCACTTCTTCTGCTGGAGGGTAGAGTAAAAGGTCTCAAACTTCCCAAGAGTCAAGGCGTGAATATGGGATGGCAGGATGTCGGGTAAGTGGAGGAGAGACCTGGGGCCCTTGCTCCATTTTGAACACTGAGAAGTCGAACGCACGCAGGAGCCGCCCCTGAAGAAATAAAAAAGCCTCTGGTGAGGCTGTGGGTCCAGTCACCTGGTCAACCTCCTGCCTCCGCTGGGTGGTCCCTGCTGGGGGCCAGACCCCATGTGCTGTGCAGACACGGAGCTCTGCTAGGAAGTGAATCAGCTGATTTTACATATACACACGCATTCCAGGACAGCTGGGCCCCCGAGGGGACCGCCCCCCCTCCCTGGCTGTGTCTTCGGCTCAAGTGCAAGACTTTTTACCAACATCTGTGGGTGACTTATGACTCCCCGAGAATCATCCTCAAACATTCCTTTGTCCTCCGAATTGCCATCTCAAATATGACATGTGGATTCCAAACAACGAACGTATATGAAAAATAGCTTAAATTCCGTGAGTTTTGTATTCCTCAGTTCTTCAACAGTCACATACTTAGGCATATATTCGTAATCACGATATATAGGCGATGAACATTTATTACTCACTTAATTGCTAGTTCTAGCATTATGCTGTGATGCAGATGGACGGCCCATCACTGAAACAGAGCACAGGCCGCGCTATATCCTTGAGCCAAGGTTCAGCCTGCGTGTCAGGGCTCAGCGTCAGGGATTATAAGGGGTGCAGACCCTCAGCTGAAGAGACGTGGCTTCAGGGCCGGGAACCGGAGTGGTGAGGCACCAGCCACTCCTCCCTCCAGGCCTGCCTGCCCCGTCTTTCCAGGGCGCCGTGGCTCCCTCCCACCCCTGCCATGTTGCCGCTTTCATCCTGGTTAGGGTCCCGGTGACTTCCTTCCTAATCATCGTCAGTGCACAGGCTGCTGCTTTCATGCAGCTGTCCCCTGTGGTCCAGATGGAATTAATCTCTCTCGGCTTTGTATTTCTTTAGCATTTTGTGTCTCTATTGTATTAGATTTCTTCTTCTGCTTGGTTATAGTTGTTACCATCTGTCCCCCAGTTGGGTGGTAAGATTCTTGGGGATGGGAACAGAGTGTCCTGGTTCCATCTGCGTCCCCACCGGCACCTGGAGCAAAGGAGGCTTGTAGATGGCTGTGGTGGGGGCTCCAGGTGCCCCTTGTCTGGCCCCGCCCTTCAGGTATCAGCAGCCACCCTCGCAGCTGGGCGTCCTGAGTGGTGGGCCTCTTGCGGCCACTGCCCGCCCATGTAGAGGGGGCACCGAGCAGAGAAGGGTGGGAAGTTGAGACCTGACCTCACTTTCTTTCTTTTGCACATTTTAGGATAAATTTCAATTATCGAGTCTCTGTGACTCCCCATATCTGGCCGCGAGTGCTTGTGCGTGGGTGGGGGGAGGCGCCGTGCTCGCGGGGCTGCACATCTCTCTGGTGACCCAGCACGAGCCGCGTAGCCAAGAGCACCAAGAATGACAGCTGTGGCGGCGAGTCCCCGGAGGCAGGAGAGGACACCTGTGGGCCTGGGGTTACTAGCTTTTGTTGGACACACTCAGACAATAAGAAGGCCCCTGTTCGTGTTCTCTCCAACCAGCGGGGCTGTGATTTCACTTCAGGCCATTTCCCGGGAAGGCCACCCCTGGCCTGTCACCCGTCTCCCGGTCCTCATTAGTGCCGCCTGCCATCCGGCCTTCCAGGAGGACTGTCGCCACGCGGCTCAGGCTGGCTCTTTCTTCCGGGGTCTTTGATCACTCCTGTGTCACCTGTCCTGGACGTGGACGCCCTGGTAGCTCAACTGTGTGAGCTGGCCGGCGAGGCGCAGACCCCAGGGGCCCTGCAAGGGCCCTTCCCTGACAGTGCTCATCTGAGTGAGCGGTAGGTCTGGAAATTGCAGTAATGACGCGTCGCGGCGAGGTTGCTCTGGCTCCAGCCCTCTTTGCTTGGCCATGTTAACTGTAGCTTTAGAACTCCCACTAAAGGGCCAGAATTATCTAAATTTCCGTTTGACATTTTCCTTTACAATTGTTTTGACATCTCCATTTATAAATTTCTTTTCTTGTTAAAGCTAGATTGGAAAAGTGAATTTCTAGACAAGCCTCGCCTGGCTCAGGGCCTGAGGGTCGGTGCTCAGCCTGTTTAATTGGAGAGCATCTAACCAGTCGGTCTGCAGGGAGCGTGGCCGATGCTTGCTGAATTCCAAAGGGCTGGCGCCACACCAGGTCCAGTAGGCCCAGGTCCCCCTGCACCCAGGAAAACTCTGCTCTGTGAAGAGCTCAGGCTCCCTGCAGGGCAGGCGGCCGGGCACTTGCCGGTCTTGCCCTGGGTCTTCATTGCCCCCTGGGGAGGGGCAGAGCCACATGCTGCCATCCAGTCACGGCACCTTCTCTGCTTCCTGAGGAGCAACAAGTGTGTTGCTTGATTTCGTCTCCTTCCAGGGACTCGGTCCCATCTGAGACTTGCTGCTGACACCTGGATGGTCTGGGCAGCGCTTCCTCTCGCTTGGGTCTTGTTTCACTTTCAGGGCGTTTTTTGGCTATGATAATTGCATTCTTTCAAAAAGCTGTTTTTATAAAAATTTATATTACAGGAATAAATACTTCATGGGAAAGAAGTTAGGGGCTACCTTTGAGCTCACGGCAGTGCAGTTTTTCCTGCAGGAATCTCAACAATAACATGGGTCCCTATTGCCATGAGCACATTTAGACCAAGCTCAGGTTAAAGCTTCCTGCTCAGCCCAGCTGTGGGGGCTCCCAGGCCCTTGCTGGGCTTCTGCAGTCGGGCCTTCCCTGGTGACTCTCAAAGCCTGACCCTGCATGTCCTTCCAGGTAAGCTTCTCAGGGGATCACACCCCGTGCTGGGAACCCTGAGTCTCTCAGAGGTGGGCAGCACTCCTGGGGTTGCCACTCCATTCTCGGGATGTGCTAGCCACACTGTGGTGTCCCCCCATTTGATAGATGAGGGAAGTTACTTGAAATAAGCGACTTCCCAGGAACCAGGCTGAGCCAGGAGGGGTGCCCACAGCCCCTCCCCCAGGCACTGGGCATGACATCAGGGCTCTGCCATAGCCTGGACTTGTCCCTTGTGCACCGTGGGGAGCCTGCCCTAGGCTGCATGGGAAAGAGCAGGTGGGGAGTGGCCTGCTAGTGGAAGGGACTGGCTGTGGACACTTCTCCCCTGCAGCCTGGTCCCTGGAGACCCTGCACCCTTGAGTGGAGAATTTACAGTAACTATTGGCAGGTGGGGTTCGCTGTGCCATGCTCTGGCTTGCTTTCTGACTGGCGGCCCCTTGCGCCTCCTCCTCACCGGTGGGCTCCCTCTGTGAGCTGCGTTTCTCCAGAGTGGCGTCTCTGCTCCCTCCTCAGTCTTGTGTGTATCCATGTCCGGCTCGCTCAGCGCTTACCCCAGTGTGCCTGCGTCATCATGATGACAGCCCAGTTTATTTTAACTGGTCAAGCTCAACTTCAGTGGTGCAAAAAATCCTCTTCTCTCGGATGCCCCTCACACGTCCTGATTTTGACATCATAACTCACATATTTTCTATTGTATTCTTTACCAAGTTATTGTTGAAATAGCTTTTTTGAATGCTGCTCTCCTTGCCTTTCTTTGCCATCTTGGGGTGCCCTGCACGTCATCATATACTCGCCTTTTCCCGTGTCTTGTATACTTTTTTGCTGCTGCTGGGCGGCCTCTCGTTTTTGGCATGGAGCTCTCCTTCAGCATCTCTCAGAAGGCAAGTCTGATGGTAATGAACTTCCCAGCGTTTGTTTGGGAAAGTCTTTATCTTGCTTTCATTTCTGAAGGACAGCTTTGCCAGCCAAGTTATTTCTGGTTGACAGTTTCCCTCCCCAACAACTTGAATGTATCACTCGCTCTCTCTTTGACCTGCAAAGTTTTAGCTAAAAACATCCACTGATTTCCTTAAGGAATTTCCTTTGTATGAGAGGATTTTCTTACTCACTGCTTTTAAACTTCCCTTTGTCTTTCATGAGACAGCTGTACCATCGTGTGTTTTGGAAAAGATTGTTTTAGATTGAAATTTTTTTTTTTTAAAGATTTATTTATACAAGCACTGGGTACAATCAGAAGCGCGGGGGGTGAGAGAATTCACCAGAGCCAGAGCGGGGAACAGAACAGGCAGACTGACGAAGTACATTGCTGAGGGGAGCAGCGGGCGAGACAGGAGAGGTCTGTCATGCCATGTGGGACCCTTGCCGGTGGCCGTGGATCGAACCAGCGCTGCAGAGGCTGCGGGCAGCCTCACAGCCCAGCACTCAACCACTGCGCCACCAGGGGAGGCCCTAGATTGAAACTTTTTAGTCATCTTTTAGCTTCATGAATTTGGGTATTCATATCTTCCCTAGGATTGGAAAATTCTGTTATTATTTTTTAGAATAAGCTTTCTGCTCCTTCCTCCCTCTCTTCTTCTGGACTCCAGTGACCCTGGGTTGTTCCCCTTAATGGTCACCCATGGTTCCTACAGCCTTTCTTCATTTCTTGCTCTCCTTTTGCTCCTCCTACCAGATGATTTCAAATGATCTGTCTTCAAGCTCATTGAGCCTTTCTTCTGCTTGGTCTGGCCTATTGTTGAAGCTCTATTGAGTTATTCAGTTTGATCTTTGTATTCAGTTCTGTTTGGTTCTTCCTTTATATTTTCTATCTCTTCATGGAACTTCTCATTTTGTTTTTGTTTCCTTATATCACTAAATTATTTATTGGTGTTCTCTATTTGATCCCTGAACATATTTAGAACAAGTATTTGGAATTATTTCTCAGGTTATTCATGCATTTCATTTCAAGGCAAGTTAACAGGAAGCAGAGTATGTCTTTTAGTGGAGCCGTGAGTCTTCATGATATGGGGAGCTTGGGTAGGTTTCTGCACATCTGGACAAGCGGTCACCTTTTTCAGACTTTGGGGACTGATTTGGAAAAGGCATTCACCTGATGGTCAGGATGTGCTGGGACATGCTGTGGCCCTGGGTCTAGCAGTGCAAAGGGGAGAGCGATGCTCCTGTTTCTTGGGTCATGATGTTCTGTCGGCTCAGGCTGTGTCGCTCACACTCCCATAGCTGCCTTGTCCTTGGAGAGTGTTGAAGGGTTCCACGTTGACTGCAGGTGCTCACATGTTCCCCCAAAGCACTTCCAGGTTCAGCGGTATTTGCATCTGCTGTGCTTGTGCAGGACTAAAACACAACACTGTGGTGAGGTGAGGATCAGGGGTAGCAGCAAAGACTGGGGCCAACGTGGGGTCCAGTAGAGCTATAGGGACCCTGACTATGAGCATGCACGTTCTTTTTCATCTGGCTTCTCTCACACAGCATAATTATTTTGAGAGTCCCTCCCATTGTTGTGTATAGCAGCGGCTCATTCCTTTCAATGATGAGTCGTCCTCCATGGCACAGTGTCCCATGGTGTGTTGATCCAGTCACCTGTGGATGGACATTTCGGCTGTTTCCAGTGTTTGATTGTCAATATTTAAGCTCTGATCTTTGCTCTGATGAGTGCAGCAACAATATGCTACAAGTTTGATAATGTTGCCTTTTCATTGTCATTTAGTTTGAAATATTTTCTAAGTTCCCCTTTGATATCTGCCTTGATCAGTGGATTATGTGGAAGTATACTGTTCAATTTCCCAATATTTGGGAATTTAGAAATAACACATTTAATTCCATCATTGTTAGAACACATGATGGATGATTTTGGCCCTTGGTATTAGAACTTCTTTACACCCAGTAAGTAGTCCATCTCTGACTGAACACTATGTGGCTGAAAATTTCCACTGCTCTTGGGTATTCTTTTGATAAATATCAAGTAACAGGTGTGAGCTTGTTGATATATGTCAGACATTTACTCACGATGTTTTATTTAGTTGTTCTATTGGGTCACTGATAAGAGGTTGCTGATATCTTTGACTGTGACTGTTGACTTGCCTTTTAATTTTTTTCTGTCAGTTTTATGTATTTTGAAGTTTCATTATTGTAAGATTACACATTTATATTTTTTTTATTTCTGATTTGGTGACCATTTTTATCATTTTGAAATGTCCTCCTCAATCTTTGGTAATACTACTTATCTTGAAGTCTAGGGATATTTTGCCTGATGTAATCAGTTCATTTTTTAAAAAGATTACTATCTGTATGCCTTGTTTTCCTATTTTTCACTGTAAGTTATTTGTTTTGTGTTTATAACACATCTTTATAGATATAATAGAGTTGATTCTTGGCACTTTTCTATCCCCAGTCTTATATTATCTGCGCTTTAGTTAAAAATTTTGGACCATTTACATTTACTATAACTAATGTGCTTAGAGTTAGAGTTTCATTTTGTCATTTTTTTCTTGTTTGCCCCATCTGTTTTGAGGAAAAGGTAAGAGCAAATGTCTGTTGGGTTACAGATTTGGTGTGGGAAGATGGTAGAGTATGGATTTGCTTAATTTTTCTCCATGAAGCATGTGTGTGTTATCAGGAGAGGGAGAGGCAAGAGGCAAAATTATCAGAAGCTGGAAGAGAGATGTGAAGGTATCTATGAAATTTATTGTGACAAGTGAATAAGTGGTGGAATCTATTGGTTGTCATTCATTTATTCTTTCATCATGCATTACTTCAACAGATATTTGGTTGTCACTTTTGTGGGCAAAAACAGGCATGATCCCTGCTGCTTCGAAGCCACGACACTGTCGGTGTTCATAGATATTGATCAGATAATCACAGTGATAGATCCAGTGTTAGGCTAACAGACAAGTGCTGCGAGATAATAGAAATGATTGATTCTACAAGAATATGTAACACCGGGACTCGACCTTTGAGTAAGTGTCAGGAATAATTTGTCAGAGCCAGGGGCCCTTGGACTGAGAACTGGGGTCAGTGCAGGTTAACGAGGTTGGTGGAGTGTGCAGGCAGAGAAGCAGCGCGGACTGGGCTCTAAGGTGGGGCGAGAGGGCACGTGAGAGACACCGACTCTGGGCCGAGAACAGGCAGCAGGAGCCGGGGGAGGGGCGAGAGGCCGGCAGCGCCAGGCCGGACCGTGCCAGCACCCACAAATTGTGAGAAGATTTGCTCTAACAGTGATGAATTTGAAACGAAACCAGTCAGCTTGTTGTCTGCTGCGTTTCTCCTGACATCATCAAAACTTTCTTTGATGTGAGTTAAACAGACCTGGGGAAACAGGCTAAAAGGAATGATCAGAGTAACACACCAAATGACTCATCGCCAAATTTTCTTGCACTCAATTTTATTTCTATTTGAGGTAAAAATAGGTAATTAGAGAACATCAGGCCCCGCTTCCAGGTTTCAAAGTGGCTTCTGTCCAGCCGCAGGGAGGCTCACAGCCGAAAACCAGATGTTCAAATGAAGACCTAAGTGGACAAATATGGACGACGTGTGTTACACAAGTATGCTATGGAAATCTTTCATGGTATTTAGAAATCAGAAACTTTCAAGCACTAGTGTGCGTGCCGCCGCGCTGCGGAAGTGGGGCGAGGAGTCCAGCGTGCGGGCCACGTTGGTCTGCTTCCAGCCGCAGCGCCAGCCGGTGCACGCAGGGAATTAGAGTAATGGGATTATTTATTCTGGTCACACCTGCAGGTGTGACCCCTGCACGCGGGACCTCGGACTCGGCAGGGAAGGATGCCGAGATGAATGCAGCCCGGACTCTCCCCTCTGTGCAGGGAGGTCAGACGCCAGTCGGGAGGGGTCAGAGCCGTGTTGGCTAGAAAGTGTGGGAGCCAGGAAGGAGGTTCAGGTAAAGCTTGGGGAGCAGGGGAAGAAAAGTACTTCAGGAACTGGAGGGAGGCTCGAGATTTCTGTGTCCTCTTTTTATTTTCAAACTTAAAAATCCTTTCTACGTTAATTATAAAAGAAACACAGGTAACCTGCGATCACGATACAGTGTGGTTATTTCCAAACATACCGGGTCGAACATGTTGATACCTACAGCTTTTTGTGTGTCAATCATACAGCAAGAAAGCAATTTATAAAAAAGGCAAACACAATTGTTACTCTGGTTTTTACACCTATTTGTCCAGCAGCTGTGTATGGAACACGTGTCACACGAGGCACCCGGTCCTGCACCACAGTGCTCTTTCCCGTCGGTGGGAAGACGGAGGATTTGAGGGGAAGAGAAGGTTGCCCCAGGGCTGTTGTTTCTGTGGCTTGAATCATCCCAGAAAAAAGCCTGCGAGCATCTAACGCACTTCGACCCTCGGCTCGCTCGCTTGTCCGAGGGAAACAGGGAAGTTGACAGAGGCCTGTTCTGTTGGGCTCGCTCTGCAAAGAGTTAAAAACTTGGAGGAAGAAGCACATGCCTGGGAAACTCTGCAGGCGGATTGTTGGGTTGGAAATGTGCATGAATCCAAAAATGATGCTTTAAGTTGGACTTTGGACATGATGTCCGCTCTTTTGGCTCAAGGAACAAGCACAAATTGTTTTTAGCTTTCTGCTCTGGCATTCACAGAGTTCTGCCTAAAACCCTTAGAGATTTGCTGAGAAAGATTTATTTATGTGCATTCTGGAGAGCATGCCAAAATCCTGCTGCTTCATGTTTTCAAGATTCTTCTAAATTAAAAAGCGAGTGTGTGCGTGAGGGTGAAATGTTGGTTTCGTTATTGTGCACAGTGACCGTGCTATTTCCAGGAGTGGAGAACGCTGGTGTGACGAGGTGAATGTTCAGGCAAATGAGCTCCCCGTGCACAGCTGAAGAGGCGATTTCGCTCCTTACAATGTCACTGTCTGTGTTGCGTGGACAGCCACAAACTTTGAGGATGGCCTGGGATTGATTTTACACTGAATCCCATCAGTCGATTAAAAACAGCCCAAGCCCCTAACTCACCCACAAACATGTCATGGAGAAGACAGAAGAGAAAGGGAAAGTGTCTTGTTAATGAAGGAAGTTCCAGATATTTTGCTGCTCAACTAAATATCCAGGAGGAAAAGAGAATGTTTGTTCAGGCACATTAAAAACTGCAAGTGCTGTCTTTTGAGAAGCTTGCTCTTAAAAAAAGTTTTATGCAAACATTTAACACAACCTATACATCCCTATGCTTTATTTACGAATTGCAATACTATTTATGCTGTGATCCAGATTAGCATTGAATACACAAACTGCATTTGGATCTAGAAAAATGTTGTATAAATAGTTTTGCAAAGTGCAGACAAAAAGAGAAAAAAAATGATCGCTTTTGTTTAGTTTCACTGTAATGCCAGTGACAGATCCTTGGAAGTGAGAGCTGTTTTGCATCCCCGCAGCCTTGCTTGCAGCGAAGTTAAAATCCCCCGTGCCCTCCTGGGAGCCCTGATCTGATGGCCGGGCCGCTGTGACGGATAGCCCCCTTGGTAACCAAATGTCCCCCGTGTTTATCTGATAGCCTGGCTCTCCTAATCAGGGCACTTTATTTATTTATTTACATGTGCTTATGAATATATGTCACATGGGGGATGAAGGGCGTGGAGGAAAACCAGTTTTCAAAGTGTGTAGACACCGAGAGTGCTTGTTTGTGTTCTGTCTGGATCCTTCCCCGTGGCAGGCAAGTGTGGCCCCCGGGCTGAGGATGGGCCGAGGCCAGGCCACACCTGCGCGTTGTTCCTGAGCTTCTGGGCCGGGTGAGGTGCTGCACGATTGCTTCTTCCCAGGTGCCATGCAAACAGTGAGGCCGTGTCAGAATGGTTTAGGCTGTCAGTGGTGAGGTCACTCCATCTATTTCCAGAGCAGCCAAAGAGTTGGGAACAAAGAGAAATTCGTTCTGAAAATCATTCTCTGTTACTGTCAGAATCCCCCACGCCAGAGGGGCCCTAGCAAACCTTCTGGGAGGTAGGTCTCGAGGAAATACACAGAGGTGGGAGTCAGTCGACTCTTGGGGAGAACCACACGGTGGTCCGAACGTCTCAAGCCAGCCCCCCCACCCCCCACTCTCCGGCAGAGTCAGATGACGTTGAAGGGGGCAGAGTGTGGAAGGAAGAACGTTCCGGCCCCGTGTACAGCTCGAGCTCCTGCCAGCTGAGGTGATTGATTCACGAACATGGAGGGCGCAGCCTTGGGCCGGCACGGCGGGCTTGCCCCAGAGCCCAGGCCTCTCTGCCGTGGCCTTCCCTCCGCTCTGGCTCGGCGGGCCCCGGGGAGGGCCGGGCTGGCTCTGCCTCCTGGGCCAGGAGGAGGCCGTGTCCCACGTGGCTCTGGATCCTCCTCTCTACCCTCAGGGACATCGCCGATGATTCCCACTTTCGTGTTCTCACAGCTCCCTCTCTCTCTCAGGTCTTCCCTCAACGCTTTGCTCTATTCCCCCCGCCCCTTTAAAAGGCACCCCCATATTTCCCAATAAAACAAAACTAACCTGGACCCCGTGGCCTCTTCCAGTAGGTTCCCTCATCTGGTCCTCTCGGCAGTCAGGGTCCGCCCCACACCCGAACCCAAAATCTGCTCTCGCTGTCCCTCTCCACGAGCCCTAACTGTCTCTGCTGACCCTGGGCAGCTGGGGGGTCCTCAGCCCCCCTCTTCCTAACCCCTCCCCTGGACCTTTCCTGCTTCTCTCTCAGCTTCCTTAGCACACGCCTTCCTTCCCAGACATGACACAGCGAGGCGCTCGCCTGTGCCCTCCCTGCCCCCCACAAATGCCCCTGACCCTGTCGCAGAGCACAGCCGGGCCCTGGCGGGCGGGGCGTGGGGGTAGGTGGCTGGCGGGGCTCACTCCCGGCTCACTGATGAAAGGGGGTTCTCAGGCGGGTTCCTCCTTGAACAGGGCTGACGCAGTGAGCCTGCAGGCAGGGCCCCCCCGCCCTGGGGTTCGGGGCGGAGACGACACCTTTGCAGCAGAGAATTTCCAGACCCGGGGGAATGTGGCAAACGCCTGACACGCGCACAAAGTTCAAGCGCTCACCCAGCCGCTGCCGAGCACAGCCAGCTCGAAAGAGGTCGGGCCCCGGGCCGAGAACCCCAGAGCAGGCTGTGGGCCGAAGGGGCCAGTGGGGAGCAAGCAGCCTTAGGGGGACCGGGGCTCGGCAGCAGAGCTGAGGGGCGAGGCCTCAGGAATCTGAATTCAGCTGGTGCTTCCTCGTGGAGGTGGCTGGGAGGCCCGAGCGGACCCCAAGGGGCAGAAGTGGGCGAGCCAGCCCCCTGGGCGGAGACAGAGAGCTGGGGAGCCGGGGAGGAACAGGCGCCGAGGCCCCCTGCCAGCCCTGGTGTCGGGGGGCTGGGTCCGAGGGGCCCCCAGATTTCCCCAGCTCCTGTTTTGCACCAGCCTCGGTGGCAGCGCCTTCCACGCTGGGTCTTCGTTAGAAAGGTGATTTTTCTTCTCAGCGCGAATGAATCTGTTGCATATTAAAGAGCCACCCCGGCCGAGAGCTAGTTGAACTAAATCTATTTCATGGGAGGTCAGCGGAAAGGCACGAGCCCCTCGCATGCCCGAGCAGGTGAGACGCCGCATGTTAATGGCCCAGGGACGGCAGCAGAATATCTTAATCTGGTCAGTTTTATTCCACACATGATATCCTGTTTGATTTAAAAGGTCAAAAGGTCGTTGTGGGGACTCGAGTCGGGAAATCGACACCTCACCCCACACAGGGCTGGCCTGGCCCCCCCACTGGCTCTGGAGATCCAGCCTGGCTCCCAGCTGGGGGCGCGGCCCCCGTTCCCCACCTTCCCGGCGCTCTCTGTGTGGTCCTCCCGACCTCGCCCCGGGGTGCTCCTGGGCCCGGGGCCTTCAGCGCCACCTCCCAGCCGCGGGTGTCACTGTCCTGGCGCTTGGGCTGCCGCCTCCTCCCTTCCACTTGGGGTCCTGTCTCCGCCCCCCGCCGCCCTCCTGGGAGCCCGGAGCAGGGGCCCTCGCCCGGTGCCCGCCAGCGGCCGGCTCCCGTCCTGCGCCGTCAGACCCCGTCACGCCTGGTGTCCCGGCCCCACTTCTCTCTCATTCACCCCACACATCACGTCGGTCATCCTGCGATGACCCCCTTTATTTCCCCAGGAGACCCAGCGAAAACTCTGGCTGCGCTTCCTGCGCCTCCGGCCTGGCTGCGCCTGCGGCCCCCCAGCCTCACTCCCCTTCTCGCAGGCTCCAGGCTCCCCCGCCCCGGGGCCCCTGCCGAGCCCCCCCCCACCTGCTGCCCAGCCCCTGAGGCCAGGAGGGCGCCTGTCGGCTCCCTCTGCTCTCCTCAGGGCGGTGCTCCGCTACTTCTCGTGTTGTGATGTTGGTTCCCCCGCGAGGCTGTGATGCTCTGGAGATGGGCGTGTGTCTCGACTCTAGCCAGTTTCTGCTGTGAGTCTGAAGAAAGCATCTCTCCAGCTAGCTCAAGCCTAGAGTTGTGCTCGACATTGCGACAAAAAGGTCTCAGTCACCTCTGTGGGAGAAGAGATCGGCTGAAGAGAGGACACGTGCAACGTGGTCCTCACCAGCCCGCAGCGTCCGGACGGCATCTTGCTCTTGAGAGACTAGGGAAGCTTTCTCGTGGACAGTTCTGGAAAACAGATTAGTTTCATAAAGTTCTTGAACTTCCGCACCTATGTCCACTCTCTCCAGACATGCGTGGGTTCCCCTGGCGTTTCAGACAGAGCCCAGGCCTGGAGCAGCTGACATATGTGCCAGTGTTTTGCAAACTTAAAACTCTGCCAACAGATGAGGGTCATTGTGAGCGATGATGGAAGCTTCCAGCAGGAAGTGACAGCCTCGGAGAGGGAACCCGCAGGGACGCGTGACGTCAAGCCTCGCAGAAGACAGCTCGTCCTTGCTGGCTGGGGACACGAGGACGCACCGCACTTTCTCTCTCTCCTAATCCTCCTCCCTCCTGGCAAGGATGAATCTTGCTAGAAACCAGGGCTTGTGCTGGTTGTGAGGCCTCTGCTGGTTGGGAGGCGCCGGGCTGCGGCCGCCCCCCTGCTAGTTTGGGGAATGGGCTGTGTGTGGTGTTCAGTGGACAGGACACATTGTTTGGGGCCACCCTGTTTTTTATTCATTGCTGAAAAAGTTGAAGTTTGCTGTTTGCTTAATGCCCCAAGCCGGGAGCATCTCATTATCTCGCCCCTAATACACTCCAGAAGCCGATCTTCAGAGAGCAGAAGTCATTGAAATGTAAACATGTGAATAATTTACACTTTCAACTGGTGTTAAATAAAAGGTTTTAATCTAAACAGAGATCTGACAATAAATATTCATTTCTAATTTCCAATGAGTAAACTTTATCTCTTTTTAAAAGCCTTTTCATTTGAATTTTTTTTTTTTTTTCCCTGCATGATAATGGCAAATTTGACTCGGGCACATTTGGGAATAAAATTTCCCTCTGGTCAACACAACCAGGAAGAGTTATTATGAAAATCAAAATCCGAAATGATTGCAGACATGGTAATGAGCTGTTTCGGGGCGCTGGCGTCGGCTGACCCCTGAGGCTTGGCATCCATCGTTTTCCCGGGGGCCGGGTGGGGGGCGGGAGGAGGAGGCCCAAGAGCCGAAGTGCCCCCTGGCTCGGACACCGCCCGGCAGCCCAGCTGAGTGAAGCCTGCTCCGGCCAGAGGCTTGGCTGTGCCGGCCAGTGCCCGCGAGGCCTGGACCTGCGGGAAGCGGTGGCCCCACGTCGTGGTCACCCCGCACCCCCACCGGCCTCTCGCTCACCCTCTGGAAGCGTCTAGAGTGAGGTTAGCTGCCCTGCGTGTCCTTTTTCTTCTCAAATGGCTTTCTTGAGGCATGACTTACATTCTACCACCGCCGTGTCCTCGAGCGCCCCGACAGGCCCGGCCCTGGCCTGCGTCCTGAGAGCGCCCTGGGCGCTGCCCTCTGCCGCAGAGAGGAGCCGGCTTGTCTGCTCAAACTCCTGAGGAAAGGGACTCGCTCTCCCCTGCAGGGCGAGAGGCCGGGGCCTGCTCAAGGCCGCTGTCTCCAACCTGGAGGAGACACAGCTCAACAGCGAGATTTCGCGCTGCTCTCGGCCCGGGGATGAGCCTGAAATCACCTTGGGGGGGCGATTTAGGGACAGCGATTATGTTGGCACGTCCCCCAGGCCAGCCCACCACGGCCCCCACCACGGCACAGAGCGGGTCTGGGCCGACTTGGGGTGTCCCGGGGCGTGCTCACGCAGACTCCAGGCACGCAGTGGGGAGCTACTGCGGCCCCGCTTGTCTCCTTTTCCGTGCTCAGCATCCACTCTTAATTTTGTTTCTTCCCTCCGCTCTGGAATTGGCTTCTCCCTTGCCTGAGAGCAGGTCCTTCTCGCGGAACCCAAACTTCCAGGATGAGCGCCTACAAGGTGGCTGAGGGCCAGGGCCGGGCTGTCCTCAGGGCGCATGGTGCTTTGGCTGGGGGGAGGGAGACCCAGTCTGGTGGGGGGGGGGGAGAGGCAGGAGGGCTGGGGGATCCTCTGTCCTTGCGTCTGTTCTACTGAAGCAGATGGCGGCTGCTCAGCTGGTCCAAAGTGTGTTTTCATTATTAGATTCACAGAATTTGTATAATCACAACTACACAGAGTGAGTTTTCCAAAGAATTTCTTTTCTAATATGCAAACTTCTGTTCATATTCCAACACCAGATTACAAACAGATACGATTTCTCAGAACATCTCCAAAGGGGCCACTTACAAGATCTAGCTCAAAGAACAATGTGTTATTACAAAGAATTATGTCATTTTCAAAGACATTTCAGGCCAGTGGATCAAATCCTTGCATATCTTTCCTGATTAAATTCTGATTAAATCAGCTGTGATTTATCTGAAGATTATGAACATAAAGCATAAAATAAAAAGATCTTTTGATGGAAAAATCCATCCTTAAAATCATATCTCTAATCTCCCACTGATATTTCATCTCAACAAGTAAACATTTTTGATCTTGATCTTTGTGCTAAAAATCTATTTTTTTTTAAAGATTTGTTTATTCATTTATACAAGAACCGGGGTACAGGCCAGATTGGCAGGGGAGGGGGAGAGGATTCACCAGAGACAGAGCGGGGAGCAGAACAGGCAGACTGATGAAATACACTGCTGAGGGGAGCAGCGGGTGGCAGGAGAGGTCTGCACGCCATGTGGAACCCTCGCTGGCCGGCCGGGATCTAACCTGCGCTGCAGAGGCTGCAGACAGCTTCACAGCGCTGCGCTCAACCGCCTGCGCCACCAGGGGACCCCCCCCAAAAAAAAATCCATTTTATCTTTGATCTCAGCCAGCCAAGGAGATATGAAAGTGGGTAGATCCTAAATAAATATGTAAAAACCAGTAGTGTCTTCCACGTGAGTCTTCCCAGCAGAATGAGCGGAACAGAAGTTCTCACTCACAGAAAGGTGCAGCGCACCTGTCGGGGGTGGGGTCTCCGGGGCTCACCTTACAGGGGCTCCTCCGGCCTGGCCCCAGGAGGGCTGAAGTCATCCATTCTCCTACTTCTTTCCAGTGAGTATGATGCTAGCAAGGGAACTTCTGGTTTTTGTCATGAATTAATTCCTCGTATTTACTGGAGAGTTTTGGAGTTATTTTTCTAACTTCTTGTATCGAGTGCTTAGTTAATTTACTTGCGGTCCTTCTTATTTTCTGAAAATGCATTAAAGCTTGAAATTTCCCTCTGAGGATGGCTTTGTTCATGCCCACGGGTTTTGATAATGGAATACTCTCATTATTAAGCATTTTTAATTTCAGTTTTTATTTTCTCTTGCATTCATAAGTCATTCAAGGGTCCGGCCCATGATTTCGAGTGGAATGACATTTCCGGGCCATTCCTGGTTGGAGCTTAGCTGCGTGGCTTTCGTTTCCACAAGTTCCCCTTTTGTGAAAGCGACTACATTTTGCATATGCAGGAAAAACTTAGGTGTTTTAATGTTTTCCAATAAATATCCCACAAGTGTTTGAAAAACATGTGTTTTTAAATTTTTTTCTTGGTCAAATTCTCTTTATACCTTTTCAATCACCCCTTCCAAATTAATATTTTAATTTCGCCTCATTCTGTTTGCACTTTGGAATTTTAAAGAGGTTCCTTAAAATCGCGTCCTTGCTCTGGGGAAAGGCTAGTTTCTTCTTTTTTCCTCTTTCTGTTTTCTGTATTTCATCTATTGTTATATGTTTTATGCATATTATACATTCTGTTTTATGTATCACATCCATTCTGCTTTATATATTTTGCTTTATATGTTCTGATACGTTTTTCCAGGGGTGGGAGTTTACACTCTTAGCCTGAAAGGAGTGTACTTTTATATACAACAAAGGCCCTCATCTCGTCTCACGTGTCCCCTCTGTCTGGGCTCCAGGCCTGGTGGAAAGTCGCGGCTCCCCACCTACGAGGAGATGCCTCTCACGGCCGCTGCTCCGTCTTCTCTGCTTCGTGGATGTCATTTAGCGTGTCAGTTTCATATGAATATTATTGCATTCTGCTTTAAGTTAAAAAAACCGTGCTCTTTATGACTGTCCATTTGGAATTGCTGGTCCTTCAGGCTCTGTTTTTGCGAAGGTCCTTCCTGCGCTGACCTGTCTGTGGGGTACTTTTCCTCCAGCGCTATAATGCATTAAAGACTCCCTCAGTGACGTCAGTTTGGAGAGGGCTGAGGGAAGTCAGCCGTTGCAAACAGTCGTGTTTTCCAATTTTCAGACAAAGACCATCGTTCCAGTAGTGAGTCAAAGGCCCGGGACAAAATCCTAAGCCATGCTTGTCCTGATGCACCGTGGCGTTAGATTATTTATCTTTTTAAAGGAAAACAAGTGAGCTCGTGCATTCTTACCAATTTATTCAGCTGTTTTTCTTTCCCCCTAACTGTTGCCCATGGACGAGTCATTGCCTCCCTCTCCTTGCAGTCAGTCGCCCATGAGCTCCTGAGCAGCTCCGTCTCCCTTCTTCACGCCCGATGACGAAGGCGAGGGACAGCCAGGGCTGAGCTTCGAGGTTTTGAGACGTTAGATTGGGGGTTGGGCCCCCGTGTGTGCAGGTGAGCATGTGCATGTCTGCACACGGCACTCACACTGTGCGTGCATGTCGGTGCACGCCTGTGCATGTGCATGCATATGTGTTTGTGACTGTGCTATGTGTTTGTGTGTGTGTGTGTTTGGAAGCGCTTTCGCTAGGAGAGTATGTCTCAGCACATAAACCAGAAAATTGACCATATCATAGATTTCTATCATTCTTGCACAGTAATTTTTCACTTATGCACAAGGGGATTAATTCACACAGAGAAACAAACCCGCTCTGTTTTTGCGAGTCGAGTTCCTAGCTTTTTTGGTAAAGAAGGTTTCATCAAACCGCAGCTTTGCAAGAGCAGGTCGGGGTGTGTCTTTACAAAGGATCTTGGTGAGGCAGCGCGTCTCCACGTAACGATGTCGGAAGGACTGAAGTGTGTTCAGGGGCTGGAGGAATTCCCAGAACCCCGCAGGCCAGGGCATGTAAATTCACGTCTCCGACCAGGCCAGGCCCCGTGGCAGATCCGCCCTGCCTCCCGACCGGAGGTGCAGGCTCCCGCGGCAGCTAAAATGAACAGTGTTCACTCCTGCTCACATTTGTGATCTTTTTCCTGATTCCTTGCCTCTTAATTTAAAAATTATTTTTAATCATCATGGCAATCCAAAATTTCTCTGTGATTTTCCCCTCCCCATTATTTTGGTGTTTCTCATTCATTCATTCATTCAAAAAGACACTCATGAGTCTCCCCTCATGGAACGTGCAGCTTAAAAATAGAGAGCCCAGTGTTATTTAAGAAATTTTACATATTTATTTTGCATTTACTTTTTGGGTTATTGTTGGCCCTCTGTAACCTTTTTGGGGTAAGATGTGACGTGTGTTCATACCTTATGTCAGGTTTTTAAACACATGCACATTTCTCCTGACAGCGTTTATGGAGTCTGTCTCTTTGTAAGCCCAAGCTTCCCCTGATTTCTAATTCTCCTTTTAAATGAAAAAATCATGATGGAGATGAGACTTCCCAACTGGGTCTGTTTTCCCGCTCTGTGTCTCCCTCCCCCAACAATCTCTCAGTTCTTTGTTATTAATTGATATCAATTTTAGAGTGGTTCTGTCAGGCACCACGGCGCCATCCACTGAGGTGGCTGTTGATTTGCATTCATCTTATAAATTAATTGGGAGGAATATTCATGTTCCCTGTGTTCCTCTTCCCAGCAGTGACTGGGAAATTCTCCTCTAAGGTGCTTTGCTGTCACTCAGGAAAAGTTTGAGGCGTCCCTGTTGACAGACATTTCACGTCGTTCTCGTTAGGGCTTGTATTTTATGTCCTGTTTGCTGTTATTAAAGTAATTTTCTTCCAATGTGTTTTCTGAGAAGTTCAGAATTAATTTTCTATTTTTAGTATGTTTCTGGGTACTTAATACTCTAATTCTGAGCGTTTCTATGTATGTGACGTGCTACTTGCAAACCCCGATGTCACTTTGTCATTTATCATCGTTCATTTTTTAGGAATTTCGTGTGTCCCTGCCTGGGAAAATCTTTCACAACCATGGTGAACTGTCGTCGTGAGCTCGGCCTCTTTGCCTTGTTTCTGACTTAAACAGCAATAAAGTTGGTATTTCTACGTAGTTTCGGTGCTGTCATCTGAAATGACGGTCACACTGTCAGCCTGGCTCACGCGTTTGAGAAGCAGAAATAACGACATGGTCCTGATGTCCTCTAAGCATAGGCAGTGACTCCGCACGTCAGAATAAAGGACTTTCCCTGACACGCGAGGTCGGAAGGTGCCCATTTCCGTGCCTGAGCGCGGATGGCACTGCCTGGGATGGCACCGCCTGGGATGGCACCACCTGGGATGGCACTGCCTGGGGAAGGGGCTTCCTGGTGACTGTTCCCAGGGGCCTTCTGGGGCCAACATAGAAGCGCCGGGGCCTGAGAACTTACTAACATGGCCTCTGGCCTGCCCGTGCGGGTCCCAGCTCACCTTTGAACCCGAGGTCAGTGGCCTCGAGGATGCTCGTTCCGCCCGGTGCCGAGACGGGAGGCCCCCCGGGAGCATGAGTGGTGCTGAGGCTCCGTGGGCGGTGGCTGGCTCCGGGAGGCCGGGCACTGTGGGGGTGGGTGCCTGGGGTCGCCTGTGCCCTGCTGGGCGTCACGGAGGGGGCGCTGACGTGGATAGCACTGTCGATGGTTCAGTTTCATCTGTGGGGGCACCCCGCCTGGGGAGAGGGCTGCCTGCACAGCAGGGGGGCTGCCCTGGAGATGGCCAGGCCGGCAGGTCCTCCCGGGACCCCAGCATCCATCCGCAGGCGCGTGAGCAGCCTCCCAGCTCTGCCTGCGATCCCCTCCGCGCCGCTTCTAGGTCACTTGCTAGATTGCCTTGCTCTTCTTAATGCAATTTTTCAGTAACTCAACCTATTTGTTCCCGAGCAATTTAGACACCAGTCCATGTTTGTAAAGAAAATCTTCCCAGGAAAAGTCTCTGGAGAGGTATCTAGGGCATGGCCATTCCATCATAAAATGGGGATGGTGGCCACCGAGGCCGCCTGTGCAATCTCATCCCATATTGCCTGTTCCTCTGCTTAAAAATGAGGCCCGAAGCGCCGGCGTCTTGGCGGCTCCGGTGAAGGCAGCGCGGAGAAAAAGAAACGGTGCTTGGGGCTCGCAGACGGCTGTGCGGGAGCTGGTTTAAGGCTCGGCCCTGAATCGTTTTAATCCAGGATGCACCGGCCGCGACCACGTGGGAGGCAGCTGGCCGTGGGTTCTACAAGCACCGTGAATACGAGCCGAATGAGCAATGGCTAAGGGGTCTCGTTACAGGCGCTGCTCATGCCAGACGGCCGGGGAAGGCACCGGCCCTGGCTGCGCCGGGCCTTGCTCTCGGAAGATTCCCCTTCTGGAGGTAAGGCAGAGGCTAGAGAAGTCAGCAGAATTTCAACACAGCCGGCTTAGTGATTTCTCTATTGCTGGACTTAACTGCTCTGTAACATAATAAAAATCCACCCGAGCTTCCTAAGGGAGGACAAAAGAATTCTTGAGACGCGAAAGCTGGGACGTCTTGCCGGGGCTCGTCCAGAAAATATCATTTTGATGTTGGGTCCAGAGAAGCGCCGAGGAGCTCGAGTCACGAGGGGCTGACGTCCCTCGGCGACTCCCGCCAGAGGGTGCTGGGGCGGCCTGGCGCAGGCCGGGGCTGAGGGGCCGAGAACCCCGGCCGCGCTTCTGGCACCCGCTGGCCCAGAGTTACCACAATTATTGGTTTTCTGAAATATGTCCCTCCGCATTATTCTGATCAGATTACTTGCATTGCACAATTCTCTGGTGGGCGACGGGACAATAACACAAAATAAATCTCTCTCTGAAATTTAATCTCCCTGTCGGTACGCTGTTAAGAGGAACAACTACAGGCCCGATAAGGAGTCGTAGATCTTCCTCAGCCAAGTGGGTTTTGTTCTTTAATTGTCTGTAATGGAAACTCTCAGGCAAATGCCCGCTGCTGGGAGTTCCCGCGAGGCGCCCACCCTCTCGTCCTCGCCGCCCCGGGAGGAGATTCTGGTGTCTTCTGTCAAACGGCCACCGCAGCTGGCTTGGCGGGGACCCCCCCAAACACGACCCCTTCACCCCCAAGAACTTTCTAGTACTATCCCTTTGAACATCTGCCCCTCGGCCCCCCTCGAGGGGCGGCTGAGCCCCTGAGAAGAAGCCCCTCCCTTGGCACCCTCGCCTCCTCACGAGAGGCCGCAGGCCTGTGCCGGGCTGCAGGCGTCTCCCAAGGGCTGAGTGTCCCAAGCAGGGGGCCTGATCCTTTTGGCCCCATTTGCTCAAGTGATCGTGCCACCTTCTCTGGTGGGGCATGGCAGGCATCGGGGCGGGGGCTCGGGACAGGCCTGGGACAGACAGCACCTGCCCTGGCGCCCCGCCCAGAGGAGGCACTTTGCAGCCGGCCCGGGTGCAATCCCAGAGCGCGCGGCGGGACTCGCCGGCCGGGCCTGGCTCCGGCCCTGTGTAGGAGGAAGCATCACATCTTGAAGTCATTTTTTCCTCTCTTTCTAGAAATCATGTTGTCAGAAGCCTCCTGATTTGGGCGTGGACCCCTTGGAACAGATTCATATCCTGGGGAAGTGACCAGGAAATGTTTATTCTTTATTTCAAAACCGTTGTTTTGTTTCGTTTTTTAATTATACAAGAAGGACACGCAGCTGATGAAAGGGAGCAAAGGGCACAGTCCAGGTTGGTGAGCAGCTGCCCCCCCACTGTCCACGCCCCCCGACCAGGGGACGCTCCCCAGCTTCCTGGGCACCTGCGCCTTTTTTTTTTTTTTTTTTTTTTGCCTAACAATTTTTGGCATTTTTTTCCTTTTATTTTTCATTTCTATACATACGTTCAAGCTGATGAACACTAATCCTGCTTAACATTCCAGAAACTATTTCCCTTAACTTGTCCTCCACTAGTAGCTGCTGAAGTTGTTCTATTTTCCCTTATGACGAAAGAAGGAAGACAGAGGAAAGGCCTGCTCGGCCTAAGCTGGATTGCTGGGGCGCCGGCCAGACCCCGGCTCCCCCAGCCAGGCCTCCTGCCCTCGCTGAACCGGTCTCCCCGTCGGTAAAACTGGGAAGAAAGAAACCTGTGCTGCAGAGCTGTCCAGACAATTCCTGAGGGAGTTAGAATCATGTGCACGGAGGACAGAGACTAGGACTTTGCATACAGACACCCTGTCTCTATATAGTACCCGGAATAAAACTCTGTGTGAGTGTGTGTGAGTGTGTGTGAGTGTGTGAGTGAGTGTGAGTGTGAGAAAGGCGTGGCCCCTTTACCGCGTTGTTGGGACTGCGTTGTGAGTTCGTGGTAAGCCTTTGCAAATCTGCTTGTGGAAATGGGGCTTCTGCTGTGATTTACATTTCCTTACGTGTGATTGCTTCCTATCTTTGTTCTATTTCTTCCTTCAACATCTTGTTCAGAATTCGTGGACAGTTTGCTTTTGTGTGAGCACAGGAAAACAAGCCTGGTGCGGAGGGGTCTCTCGCACACAGAAGCCCTCCTGTGAGCTGAGTCGGTCTCGTAAGCGTGTCCCCTAGATCTGCGTTTCTTGATTGACTTTGTCCGTGGGACTCTGCTCGGTCGAATTTCACATCTTTTATTTACTCCTTTATATTTGTTATCGTCTCCTCCTGCCTGCATTGGGGTTACTCTGTGGTTCGTGTCTGGCTACTTACTTGACTTGGAGATTTAGCTTATTGTTTTCCAATTTTCTCCCACATGCACTCCAGTCTGCCTTTTACCTTACTTTAGTTATATCCCAAAAGGTTTTGTGTGTTATTTTTATCCTATCGTTTTTGGAACTTAGAGTCAATAGTGATCGGAAGTCGTCACCAAAACCAATCCAGAGTTGCAAGTTTCTCTTGTTTTTTTTTGTTTCTCATTTCTTGCTTTTGTTGGGCTTTTCAAGTTTTCCCTCCTGCACTGTTGATGTGTAAACATACTGTTATTTAATAAGTACTTTAAGCATTTCACATGTATATCTTCTCTAGAAAAATAAAAGGAAAGAGGTGGTCAATAAATTGATTCCAGACAGCATTGGGAAAGACATAGAAAAGGCTTGCCAGTCTATCTACCCACTCCATGATGTCTTTGTTAGAAAAGTAAAAATGCTGAAGAAGCCAAAGTTTGAATTGGGAAAACTCATGGAGCTTCATGGTGAAGGCAGTAGTTCTGGAAAGGCTAGTGGTGATGAGACAGGTGCTAAAGTTGAACGAGCTGATGGCTATGAACCACCAGTTCAAGAATCCGTTTAAAAATCAGACTTTGATGACAAATAAAAAGTCAAATTTGTGATGTTTCAAAAAAAAAAGAAAAAGAAAAGGACCCGAGAAGCAGCATTTCTTCCACTATTGGTCATCTCAGGGAAAGATGAGTGACACCTGGAGGGTTGGCCAAGTTTTTTATCTTAGCGGCCTGCAAAATGTCACCATTGAGTACTATGTTGGCTTTTCACTCGGTCGGATGTGTGTGCACACGCCCGTATCACTTAAGGGTGAATCCAGTCTATTTCTTAAAATTTCTTTTAATCAGAAAATATCTTTGAATTTTATAAATGTCCTGACATCTGTGTACCACCGTTTCCTTGTTTGATGGAATGTGCATTGCAGGAATAGATTTCCTCGTGTGGAATCATCTATGAAATCGTGACTGAAATAATACCCCCCTCTCCATGTTGTAAACAGTATTTCCTGAGCAATATCCATGCTGTTCCAGGCAACAGGGTGGACTGGAAAAGGACTTGCCCGCGCCGAGCTTACACTGGTGTGTGAGCCACAGGCGAGAATCACGAACAAACAAGATGATGGAGACCCCGTGGAGCGAACTAGAGCGGGAAGGCGGGAGACACCGCCTCGGCCGGGGAGCGTTTCCCAGCGAGTGTGAGGACTTGGCACGGGGTGGCGGCTTCTTGCTGTGAATCAGTCTTATTTATCACGGATGTTCTTTTCGTGGGCGTAATTTTACTTCAATCTTTCTGGGTAACTTTATAGATGTTTCTTACAAATGACATAGAGTTGAATTTTCATTTAATATAAAATACCTTTTAATGGGTGAATGTATCCAATTTACATCTGCTGTGACAGATGCATTTTTAGAAGCTATGGATGATTTTTTTATTGTTTCAATTTTTTATGTTTCCTTTGTTTTCTGCATTTTGCTTACACAGCGCGAGAGCGGGGGGACGGAGAGAGCGAGAGGGCGCGTGAGCGAACACTGTCTGGTGTTGGCAAAGATTAAATTTCATTTTAGCTCTTTTGGTGATCACGGAAATGGCTCACATTCTGTTTCCTAATTTATCAGCTGCGAGCAGGGCCGCGTGGCCTCAGCCGAGAGAGATGGGGAATCGGTGACGTTGCCCCTCCCTCGCTGTCTCCAGTTTGTTGTTAGTTGTCTTAGAATTTTAATATTGTTGATTTAAGGAAAACCCCCGCAATACTGCCCGCTTTATCCCCAGTCCTTGCTCGACGCAGACTCCCTATCTAGGCGCGCTTGGACTCACCGCCAGTGCCTCTTCCTTACTCCTGGCTTCCTTTTTGTTTTCGTAGATCGAATCCAGCTCCCCCCGCCCCGCATCCCGCGTCATGGATGTGAGGATGTGTTTTCTGTCCACTGTAGACACAAATGAATTGACTGGTGTGAAATCCCCAAGCTGGGTAACAGGGTTTCTCAAGGAGAGATTTCTTTCAGAATGAGCTGGTATTTGTTCCGCAGGCAGATTCCAGGGCAACAATTCCACCCTTGTGAGTCACAAGTTCGAAATGTCGGTCTGGGAAGGCTGCCCTTTCTGGACACTCTTTTGCAGCTCAGGGTCAAGAATTGGCACCGCCGGGTGGTGCTGTGGGCTCCTGGCTGGAACAGAGTGTGCAAAGCCTCAGCCCCGTCAGGAACTGACCTTTGCTAGTTGGTTTCCTGGTTTTGGTTCCTGTTCTTAAGAATGCGTTTCCTCTCAAATTCAGTCACTTCCCCTGGCTACATCTTGGTGTTTATTGTCTTGTAAATTTCCCCCACCTCCAGATTTGGGGATTAGGCCTGTCTTTACTCTCAGGAAGCACCCATGAAGATCTCACCGTCTCCCCTGGGGAACCCTCACGCCAGCCCCTCTCTGCTCCCTTTGATGGGTTTTCTCCCCAGCAGCTAACAGCACCTACCTTGCTTCATCGCTGGCTTCCCCCCATCCTGTCCCCTCGATAATGTGAGCTGGGGACCCCCACTTCTCGCAGCAGAGTCCTCGGGTGACATCTGTGCAGAGTCACAGCCCAGTGAGTCGCATGCATTTCAAATGACGAGTGAGTGAGTGCGTGTGCGACCACACCTGGACCACGGGAACTGAATCGGGATTCGATGACCACTCTTCTTCCTGTAGCCCTTGATTTCTGCTAAATTTTATAGAACTTTCCAGAGGATTCTCTACCGTCCTGCTTTCTTAGCATTGCCTCTTCAAATTCCCACTGCTTTGGGTTTTCATTTCTGTTATCTTAAATGACATCCTTTCCTGTTATTCTTTATTTTTATCTTTATTTGATAATGTTCTCACTTTTATCTCTGATAGTTCTCCTCAAAGCTAAGCTATTTCTTCCAAATTCCATTTTCTCTTAAGTTTATCTGAGAATATAAAGCAGCACGTGCTTGGAGATGTTTTTCCTGTATTTTTTTAAGCTTTATTTATTTATGCATACAAGAACTGGGGTACAGGCCAGAGGTGTGGGGGGCGAGAGGACTCACCAGAGACAGAGTGGGGAGCAGAACAGACAGACTGACTGAAATCCACTGATGAGGGGAGCCGCGGGGAGACGGGAGAGGTCTGCTGCGCCATGAGGGTAGCTCCCTGGCGGGGAATCGAACTCATGCTGCAGTGGCTGTGGACAGCTTCACAGGTTGTGTCTTAACCCCTTGCACCACAGGGAGGCCCTTTCCTGTATTTGGAGCAATTCTTGGCAGTGTGTCCTTCCCTGACTTCTCCTGACACGTTCCGCTGTTCACTTGGGCCACACCTTCCCGAGGTGCTGCTCATCTTGGCATGGGGACAGTCCATGGGACATGCATGGGGCCTGCTGTTGGCGCTGGATAAATGGGTGCATGTTGAGGGTGAGCGGTGGGGGCCCGTCTCTCATCCACTCTGCGTCGTCCCTCTCCCCAGGCCAGGCTCTTCCTTGCTGTGTCTGCTCACACACGCCCTGGCAGGACCTTTGAGTGGCTCACAGGAATCTCACACTCACCTTTCAATGTTGCTCGGGGAGCGTGACCAGGCCTGGCAGGGCTCATTGTCCTTTCCCTCCCTCCCCTGTTGCAGTTCCAGGCTCTCTCCAGGTTGACGGGCAGAGCCGAGTGTTTCCCGAGTCCGGTTGTCAGCAGCGTCTTCCTTTCCACCCCGCTCCTTCCCAGGCTACTCAAGACCCTCTGACTTCAGTGACATTTGGCTGCTGCTCTGGTTTTGCAAGGAGATGTCATCTTTCTGTGAGAGATGGGTATCTCTGTGAGCGATGAAGTATCTGTGAGAAATGGGGTGTCTCTGCGAGAGATGTCGTGTCTGTGTGATGGGGTATCTCTGTGAGAGATAGGGTATCTCTTTGAGAGTTGGGGTGCCTGTGAGAGATGTTGTATCTCTGTGAGAGATGTCATGTCTCTGTGAGAGATGGGGTGTCTATAAGAGATGTAGTATCTGTGAGAGAGGGGTGTCTCTGTGAGAGATGGTGTGTCTGTGAGAGATGTGGTGTCTGTGAGGAACAGGGTATCTGTGAGAGATGGGTGTCTCTGTGAGAGATGTCATGTCTCTGTGAGAGATGGGTGTTTCTGTGAGAGATGGGTGTCTCTGTGAGAGATGTCATGTCTCTGTGAGAGATGGGTATCTCTGTGAGAGATGGGTGTTGCTGTGAGAGATGGGGTGTCTGTGAGAGATGGGTGTCTCTGTGAGAGATGGGTGTCTCTGTGAGAGATGTCATGTCTCTGTGAGAGATGGGTGTCTCTGTGAAAGACGGGGTATCTGTGAGCGATGGGTGTCGCTGTGCGTGGTGGATGTGGTCCTCTCTCACAGACCTAGGGTCTTGGAGTCGGTGGTGGCCTGCGTGGTTCCCTGTAATCTGTTGTCTGAGGGTCTGTCATTTCTTCCCTTCACTGAGCCGGGGTTTATTTTTCATCTTGTTCTCTTCTCTGGGGGTTTCAGGGAAGGGAGCCTGACATCACGCTTTATTATTGGAGCAACTTGGCAAAGCGGCGGGAGGGTGTCCAGCGCCTCTCGGGCGGGCCGCGGTGGGCCTGTGCCGGTGCCGCGCTCCTCCTGTAGCTCCGCGCGCCCCTGACCGGTCTTATCTGATTTTGCTGAAATTGGAGGGAACGTCCGGCAGCAGAGCGTAGTGTTTATCCTGACTTGTTTTGAGTAACTTGCTGGCGTTTCAGGATTCAGCAAATGCTAATAATTTGTGAGTAACCGCTGGAGGCAGAGAAAACCGAGGTTTAATGGCTGCCTACCAGGTGATGATGGCCTCGCATCTGCGATCACTCAATTTAATCGCACACGGCCCCGCCAGCGGGCAGGCTGCTCCCCGTTCTGGGCACCAGGAAGCTGCTGGAGGCTGCCGCCCCCTCGGATCCAATTCCGAAGCAAGTGCTGGTTCTGCTGAGCCCGAGGTGCCCTGCGCTGAGGGGTATCCATTACGTTCCCCACCTGCTTGGCGACATTTACCCGTCGGGGCTCGGTGAAGAAAGGCCTGCCGTTGTGCTGGTCTTTGTGAGTGGCCGAGCGCAGGTCGCCACCCGCAGATCTCCACACACAGCCGTTTCCAGTGGCGTGGAAAGGCTGAAGGCAGCAGGTGAGAACAGGTGGTGCCCCACTTGCCCTTCGGGGCTCAGTAAGTCCTCAGGTACCATCGGGTCCTCAGAAGCGGACTCAGAGTGCAATGGTGTGCGACAAGCCCGTCGTGCCTCGGGCTGACTGAGATGGACAAGAGCTGAGTCCTGGAGCTAGTATCAGGGCTGGAGCATCGCCAGCACCCAGACCCCGCCCTTCTAGCATGAGGCCGTCCCTTCATCCACCCACTCACTCACTCACGCACTCATTCATTATCAGTTCAGGGCCACGGCGGCAGCTCCGGCGTGAGGCCGGCAGCCCTGGCAGGTGCCTTCCGTGGAGGGTCACCCCCGCGCTCGCTCCCAGCAGCCCGTGGAGACATGGCAGTGAGCTCCCGCGCGTCAGGGTGCCGGACCAACCCACGCAGGCCCGGGAGGCGATGGCCACACAGGGTGGCCCTGGCCGGTTGTCTAACAGACGACCCTGACAAACGACGTGATTGGCGGGTCTGCTGCGGGTGGGAGGGCAGGGCTGCGCGGACACTGCAGGGAAACAGGCACCTGCTGCTTCCCGAGCCCCGAGCTCTGGCCCCTCAGCACATCCTGCACTCCACCCCTTCTCCGAGCCCTCGGTGCCGGCCCTCGGCTCCCCAGGGCTCGGTTCGGGGTGGCCGGTGCTGGCCAGACGATGAGGGACTGTCTGGTGGACAGGGCGGCGGCTCGGCACTCAGCCCACAGCCGGAGGCCCGGGGCCTGGAGAAGGGAGCGTGTCTCTCCGCAGCGCGCCCTCTGAGAGGGGCTGCCTGGAGTCTGCTTTGCACTTGTTTCTCCCGTGTCAGGCGTCCCCGAGAACAGCTTTCACTTGAGGACCAGCTGAGTGGGGGGTTCAGGGCGGAGGTGCGGCTGGTTCTCGTGGCCACTGAAGATGCCCCGTCCCGGCCGAGGCCCGCGAACGGTGAGTGCAGGCAAAGGAGGCCGCGTGGGCCTCTGCGCCCCTGGCCTCTGCGCCTGTCACCTGCGGCCTTGACAGCGGCCTGAGGGTGGCATCTGGGGCAGGTGTGGGCTGCAAGCGCTGAGCCTGAGCCGACGGGGCGCAGAGGTCGGGGCAGCTGGCTTTGTGCGGTGGAGAGTGGATGGAGGAACGCGTGGATAGGGATCTGCAGGGGCCCCGCTGCTGCCCTGCTGGCCTGTGTGCCCAGCCTGTGGGTGACACCGAGGGCTCCGGGGCTCTCTTTCAGCGGCCTGAGCCTGCGGGGGCCTGCCCCGTGGGACGGCTGCAGAACAAGGCCGGGGAGGGAGGGAGCCGGCGGCCACAGGCTGCCAGCCCGGCTTGTCCGGCGCGGGGCCATCACACAGGAGGGCTGATGAAGGGCCGCTGAGGAGGGGCGCGGCGAGGAGCCGGTGGCCCAATGGCGGTCAGCGTGCAGGTGGGCACGGCCCGCGGTGAGGACGGGCGCTGAGGGCCTCTGTAAAGCCGTCTTATGCACGTCTACGCTTCTCCCTCCTCCGAAGGGAGGGTGTGAGGAGCAGTGCCCCCCCTTCTGCTGCCGTGCGCTGTGGGCGCCCATGTGGCCTGCGGTGCTCCCTGTCCCCCCGCGGAGCGGCTCCTCCCGCTCTTCGCCCTCAGCTGGCAGCCACCCACGCGGAGGCCGACGCTGTCCTCACAGACGCCCCCCCGGCTGGCATTCAAGAGGGACACTCGCTGGCGCGGCGGTCTACGTCTCGCTGCTGGCGCTTGGGGTTGTCGGCCACGCAGCCGCTGCGGGCTTCTCCAGAGCCGGCTCTGCAGGCGCCGTGCCGGCTTTGCCGTGGCTGCTGGGGACCCCAAGCCCTGGGCTGGCGCCCCGAGGGCAGTGTGGGCGCCTCTGTTGCGCCTCCTCCAGCCGCCTGCTGCCCGGCTGGTGAGGTCCCGCGCTGCTCCACCGCGTGCCCAGCGGGGCTGGACGCAACGACCTGTGCCAGCATCACCAGGCACTTTCCCCTCCCTCAGCCCCGCCTCCAGCTTCCCTCCTCTGCCTGCGAAGTCCCAAAGCCGAGAACCCTGAACTACACCGAGGTGGGGAGCAGCTGTGCGCTGTGGAGCCAGGGCGAGGCTGTCGGGGTCGGCCTCTCGGGGGGTCCGAGGCTCCCCGGGGCTTTGGCGGCCTTGGCCCAGAGTCCAGCAGCCCTCAGCCGGCTCCAGGGTCCCCGGCCGCGGGGCGGGGGCCTTCACCCCCACAGCGGTAGAGCGAACGCTCCGGGTTGGGGAAACGGATGAAAGTCAAGGTCTGGTCGCCTTTGGAGCTGAAAGTGCTTCATCGCTTCCGAAGGGGGACTTGCAGGTGTTCCTGGAACAGCCCCCGCGAGAGCCGGCGGACTGCTGGGCTCCCTCGCACGAGAGCCTCCGTGTTTGGAGCTTCTCCCACGTTTGTGATGAACAGGCGCCTCCTCCCGCCATGGGCCGCTGAAGATTTTTAACATTGTTTTCCCTCAGTATCAAACACGGAACGTTTTAGTATTCCAGATACGACTGTCCCTCAGGCCGCTGGAATAAGCCTTTTAAAAGCAGACCGTGGTCTTTAATGGCATTTTAGTGTCTTTGAGAAAAGTTTTTATTTCATTTTTCATTTCAAAAATCCCTGCGAGGACCTTCCTGCCCCGGCCCCGCGTCTGGGGCGCCGCCGCGGCGCCGGGTCCTGTGCACGACACGAAGGGCCGGCCTCTGTGGTGGGATGGCTCCCGCGGTTCTCATGTCCCCGGCCCCGAGAGGACAGCAGAGGCTGGGCTCCGGAGTGGGCAGAGCCAGGCGAGCTCGCCTGGCCCCGCGCACAGGGCAGCGGTGGCGCCTGCTCCGTCTCCGTCGTCGTCCCCGGGTCGTTGTCTCGCGCACGGGCCCTCCCGCGAGTCCTGCCGCCACGGGGGCAGCGGGGGGCGCGCCGGGCAGCCGTGTCCAGCCATTGCCCTCCCGCACGGGGGCCGCTCGGGTTGGGGCACTGGCCGGGAGGGTCACCTCCCGAGGGCCCGGTGTCCGCGCAGAGCGCAGGCAGCATGCAGGTGCCATGTGCTAAAGGTAGTTCACCCACAGCGTCTCGCTCTGCAGTGTCTCGGCTGTCCGTGCCCATGGCCGGACCTGCCAGCTGCCCAGGGTGTGCGCCTGGGCTGCTTCTGCGGGCAGCAGGGTCTCCAGCGCCGGGGCCTCCCCTCCTCTGATGCTCGTGCCACGGACACGGGCGTCAGTGGCTGGGGGACACGTGGCGCAGGCCAGCACAGGGGTGTTTTCACGCACCCGCCTCTTCCTTTCTGGTAGGTCTTGGCTGATTTCAGGTGCTGGATATGGAGGGGTCACTCTCCACCGTGGGCATCCCCCACCTGCTGGCGATGGGCATGCTGTGCTGGGGATCGTTACCATATTACTTTCTGATTAAAATTAAAAGTGATGAATGATTAACATCGCTCTTTAGCTTATTGATAAAGTAAGTTTATTTGTATTGACTGAATGTTAACAAGCACTTATGACAGTGTTTACAATGTTTGACTTCCGTGGCCGTGGGCCGGCCTGGGGGGTGGGGAGGTGGGCAGCGCAATGTCTGCGTGCTCGGTGGAATTAACACGCGGACGTGGTGAGGAGACCCGGGCGGGTGAGTCACGCCGTTTCCTGACTGTGAACAGGACGGACCAAGGCGCCTTGCAGAGCAAGTCCTCTGAGAAAATGCTGTGGGCAAAGCTTAGTGAGATCTCAGCGACGGGCATGACGCACCATTTTGTGTTTGCCCAGTGAGGTGCGTGAAGCGGCTCCGTTACTTCTTCTCTTGAAGCACAGCCCCTCGGCGGGTCTCCCGCTGCCTGGGAGTGCGACTGTGTCCTCCTGCTCGGTCCCCTTAGCTTTCCCGAGGCTGTGATGAAAGCGATGTCCTCACCATGGAGAGGTGAGGCTGCTCAGGCCATCAGGACCGCGGAGCAGGAGGTGCTGAGCACTGCCAGCCTGGGGTCCCCAGGCGACTCGGGAGTCAGGGGAGGCACAGGGTCTTGGGGAGTCCTAGGGAGCAGTGCTAAGAGTCCTTGGCATGGTCTCCCCTCTGGCTTGAGGGGTATGGGAAGTAGACGGGGTCAGCCCTGCCCAGCTGCACCCCAAACAATCCCCAGGTGTGAGCGGGCCTGGCCAGCCTCCTGCCCGGACAATAAAGGCCGTCTGAAGAGGCACGTTCTCCGGATGCTCATGCGGTGCTGTTTCCTGCTGGATAATTTATGCTTGTGGTTTTAATATTATGATATTTACATTGCATTAGATTGTTACAGATTTTAGAAAATGCATTTCACTATCATACCCCAAAAATCTATTTCTGGGATAAAGTGCCTCCCTACGGTCTCCAAGTCTGGGATTCAGTAATTCCGCATCAGGGTCTGCAAAGGTAGAAAAAGAAATGCAGCCAGCTGTGTCTGAAGGTCGTAGGAGCAGCCTGGAGCAGGGTCAGCCCGGGGTGTCCCGAGCCCTGGGGCCTCGAGTCTCAGTGGACTCCGATGGCGGCTGGACCTGGGCGGGGTGTCTGGACCCTCCCGGTGCACAGGCAGATTGAGCTCTGCTCGATCTGAACCTCGGTCAGCGGAGAGTGCCCGGAGGTCTGGTCTCCAGCCTCCGGCCAGGCTCCGGGCAGGTGTCTGGAAGGTGCGTCATCCTTGGAAGGCACACGCAGAGCCGGGCGGAGGAACAGGCTTGGCCAATGCAGTGAATAAACGGCTTATTTTTGAATGAATAAGTACAGTTCATTCTAGGCAAGGCTGCCGAGGCCTATTAAAATTTGGGAACCACTTTCTCCGGCGGCTTTAACTTCTGCAGCTCCCCCTTTCTAACATTGAACTAGTTAGCATTCCTCACTCACAGCAGGGCCTGCTCGGTGCCGCTTGTCTGTTTTGCATTCCCTGCCAGCCCTGTTTAGATCATCTCGGCGACTCTTCATGCCGGCGCCTGCTCTGTGTGTCCTTGCGTGGACGAAGGAGAAACGGGACTTTGGGAGTCACAGATGTCACCCCGGCACGGCCGCTGCGTGGGCAGCAGAATGGGGCTTCCACGGGACCCCGAGGAGGGCTGAGTGTCCCCGCGCCCCGCCTCTCCCTCCATCTCATTTCCTCTCCAGAAATTAAATCTGCGCTTAGTTAATAAACTTGTAGGGTCTTCAGTCCGCCCCCCTGAGCCCCCCCATTTCTTTATGGAGACACAGGCAGGGCCTCAAGCAGCTGCCAACACGGGCCTCCCCTGCCTTGTCTCCAACTTCCCGGGGCAGCCTGGAGTTTCGCGTCGAGGCGGGAGGCCACTTAGTGATCTTCTCGGTAAATACAGCAGAGGTGGGGGGCGGGGGACGGACAATACCTAACAGACCCCGTGCCTGAGTCCGAGCGGACAGTTTAACCCTCGGGTCATCGTGTTTGTATTTCACTTATTGGATTGTTAATAGATTTTCTTCATTTGTGCGAGACGTTGCAAATGATGTGTGGCGGCCGGCGGGCGCCTCGGGCGCGGGGACCCGGGCCCACCTGTAAGGCGACGGCGGTTAAGAGCTGCCGGAGCGGCCGCCTCGTGACAACAGCCCAGCTGTGGAGAAGCACTCGCAATCCTCGGGTGGCAGTTTTAATTATCGGCACGGCGATACTATCAGCAAGTGTGTAATTACGTGTCAGTTTCCTGGCTGTTGGGTATGAAAAGTGGAACCAGTGAAATGATGATTGTGGAAGCGGTAGACTCATATTTAAACAATTCAAAATGTGTAACTGGCAGTGTCATTAAACAGAGAGCGTCTGACCCCAGCTGTCACTTACTTTCCTTATGCAGATGTGTGCGGCTGTCAGAGAACTCGGGGCTGAAATGGGACAGAAGAGGTGGCATCCTTCTCGGCTGCTCCCCCGAACGCCACGGAGGCATCTTTTAGCCTAAACAAACATGACCACAGAAATCGTAAATAGACCAAAACCGTCTCAGGAAATGATACAGACTTTGCAGACGAATACACAAAAGCAGACTCGCAAGCAGACACCCTACCCTTAGAAGGATGGAGCGGGACTTGCACCCTTAGGGCTTGGTCTGGCAATTAGAGGCTTCCTTCCCGAAGAAGAGAATAAAATGACTTAGTAAAAACTTGGGGTCTCAGATGAAAGAAAAAAGGGGGAGCTTGTTTGTGAAATGTTTGGTGTCCACAGTGAAAAATGCGGTTCGTTAAACCTATTGATATTATGCAGCCCTCAAATTCCGTTTTGTTCCGTGATCATTCGCTGTGGCTTCAAATGCTTTGAGCCAGTTGAGAAAACTGAAAAACCAACACTGCACAGATCAAGGTGTAAGTAGCGTCCTGAGCGGGTGGGTTGGGAAGCGGGCACTACCCACATCCCTGCAGAGGTCGCTGCTGGGCCCCGCGGCTGCCAGGCGGGAGGTGGCAGAGCCCGCCGGCTCTCCAAGCCTCCGTTTGCTCGGCGCGTTAAGAAGCAGCCGGGTGAGCAAGGGTTAAGCCTGCATGCATGCAAAAATAAACGCAAGGCGAGTTTATAAAACGGACTGTGGAGGTTAAGTGTGAGGGTTAAACTAACACAATGAACTGTGAACACAAAGAAAAATGTTTCTTTAATTTTTAAAATGTTTTCATTTCTCATAATAAACTGAACTCGCAGTTGCATGCAAACAACATTATTTCATACCCCGAAGACACTGCAATTTAAAGCTTTGGGAACTCAAATTGATTCTAGAAGCAACGCTGCAGCCAACTCCGGAGCAGCTTTGGCAATTGTGATCTCATGAAGGGCATCAAATCACACCTTTCAGAGCACATTTGAAGGTAACTACGTGCCCACGTACACACACAGGTAGGAGGAGGCACTTAAAACAGGGTCCACTTGGCATTCATTTCCAGTTTCAAAGGCAAAGTTACTGATCTTCTCACAGGCTAATGGAAGCCACATTAATTGCCATGGTACGTTCAGATTTGAAAGTAATAAATAGGCACATATTAAATCCTCCAAGGATTAATTTGTATTTTATCAGCTGTGAAAAGGGCAATTTTTTACATATCTAGACATAAGAGGTAGCCTTATTAGGCGTTCATTGGAAAACAAATTCTGCATATATTTTATAGCAAGGTTTTAAAAAAAAACGCATTCCCCCCCCCTCAAAAGTAGTATATGCAGCCAGGGAAGCAATTAGTGTTCCTGCCGGAGACCAGCCTGCTTGGCTCTCTCCCGCGTATCAATACTTGTGTGCCCGGTCAGGGGAGGGCACGGCGGGGGGAGCTGTGGTACGGGGCCGGCTGGGGCTGCACTGTGTGAGTTGCCAGGCCCTGTGGCAGTTCCCTTTCACTGTTTGACAGAGACCCTTCCCCTTCCATCCCCCCCGCCGCCCCCACTGACACGCCTGCTGGGGCGCAGGGCAAGCCGGGCCCGGCCCATCGTGGCGCTGCCCGGGTGGGCGTGCGTGCAGCTCCATGTGGGCAGAGCCCTCCGCCCTCTGTCTGGGAAGGGGGGCGGAAGAGGAAAGGAGGGGCAGGGAAGCCACAGAGATGGCCACACTTTCCTTGGACAGGGGCTGTTTCCACGTGTCTGTCTGATTTTCACCCAAGCCACGGTGCGCCGTCCCGTTAACAAAGGGCATGTGGGCCACAGCCCCCTCTGGGCGGAGGGCGGGGTGGGGGGTTCTCGTCTGTCGACAGGCCCCTGGAGAGGAGCCCCCACGGCTTTGGGAAACCTGTTCTGCCATCCAGGGGCCTGACTGTCAGATGCTTCGTCGGACTTTTCCTGGACGTGTGCATCGCACCCGCGTGGGCGAGGTGGTGAGGTCCTCCCGGGCAGTCACGCTGCTCTGCTGCGGCTGGCTCCTCGGCTGGCGAGAGGGGTAGGTCCCCTTTCCAAGGGGTAGGGAGAGGGGTAGGTCCCCTTTCCAAGCACCGCTAGGGAGGGCCGGCAGCTGCCCCCCACCCCGCCCTGGAGGCACCCCGCCTGGGGGCTCGGCACCAGCAGGCGCTGTCTCCAGGAGCTGGGCTGTGGTTTCGTTTTCTGTGTTGAGGAATCGTGTCCCTTGAATTTCTACGTGTGGAGACTGCCGGGGCCCAGCGCTGGGCTCTGGAAAGCCCTCACTGGTCTGCCGCAGACAGTTCCCGGTGCCCAGCCCTCCCGACGGGCGGTCATAGGACGCGTGTGAACCAGCTATTTGAAAGTGATTTTCTCCACCTCTTAGTTTTGCTCTGGACAGAAAGTTTCTATCTGCGAATGAGTGGCTGTGTGCCTGGCCGCCCTCCCAGGGACCCCGGCGGCTCCCCCAGACCCTCCGGAAGCTACGACGGCCTTTTGCTAATGCGGTGAACTTACAAGAAGTTTTGCCCGAGCGTTGGGTGTGACCGGCCGCAGCGGTGACAAGTGTGAATTGCATTCGGGCGCATGATCTCAGACGGTGGCTTCTGATGTCACTGCTATGCCAGCGACAAGTCGGCTTGCCGGGGCCCAAATCATTTACATTTCTGCGTGTTAACGGGACTCGGGAAGTGTTAACTGCCCATTATCACTTGTCACTGTGCAGTTAATCGTCGCCCAGCACTGATGGCTCCAGACGTAGGTGCTTTACAGCGCGCTGTAAAGAGATTCTAGGTTTAGAATTTATGAATTTAAATTCTGTGTCTTGGAGGCAAATTCCTCCTCATCTACAGAAAAAGGCCCGTGGCAGGTCTGACCCATGGGTGTCTGCGGATGGTTTGTTACACAGAGGTGTGAAAGGCAGACCCGGCCCGCTTCTGTGAGTCCCGACTTCCTGGAGGATGTGGAGGCCCCAGGTGTTACCCTCCAGTGGGGCGGCAGCAGCCCCGGGGTGCAGAAAAGCCACCGCATTCCCTCAGCTGGAGTTTGGGGAGCGTGGCTCCCGGACCCCGCCTGGCACGGGCAGGTGGGGCTCCTGTGTCTGGGGTCTGCAGGGCAGCGGGCTGTCGCCATCGGGGTTCCTCCCAGCCAGGCTGGAGGGCAGCCCCAGGGGAGGCTCAGTAGTAAACCTGGTCAGCTTGGCACGTCCCGCCAACTCCGGCCGCGCTCTGGCCTGGCCGCCTCCATGTGCCCCCTTTGCTGCTGTTTCCATTTCTCAGCCTCCGGGGTCTGCACCTGTGCGGCCTGCGTGCAGGGACTCACCTCCTGGGGTCCCCGGGAGCACCGCAGGAGTGGGGGGCAGCGGGGGCTCTGAGCCCAGGCTGATGGGACCAGGAGGGACCCTGGGGACTGTGTCCTGCCGGGGTGCCCTGTGAAGAGTCTCCGCAGAGTCGCAGCACCTTAAATATTGTCCTCAAACTGGCAGATGGGCCGGATCAGGATCACCTATTGATATGGGGGGATATACCCAATGGGGGGCACGTCCCTGGGCTGACATAGTCCGGGGGTCTTGGGATTTGCTGAGGCCACTGCACGTGGAGTCCCCAGACCGGTGCCGTGACCTGGAGGCGGATTCGGTGGTGTGGACCCGGGACCCCAGCCCCGGCCCGGCCCGGCCCGGCCCCGCTCTTTGCGCAGTCACGGCAGCGCCACGATCCCAGCCTCTGCATGGTGTCTGCACCGAGGGGATCAGCCCGCGCCTCGGAGGACAGAAGTGAGCAAGCGCTCTCCGCGAGGCCGGCCGGGGCCCACCTGGCGCCTCACTCCCGCCGCCCCCAGCTCCGCGTGCGCACACACGATTGGCACACGGTGGCAGCAGTGCGGAGCGGACTCGCTGCCTCCCTGAACCTCGCAGGGTGGCCTCAGGCCGAGCACCAGCTGCAGGCGTGGCCACAGGCCTGAGTGCCGCCTGCGGGGCTGCCCCGAGCGGGGGTGCTGACCCGCCCTGACTTGGAGCTGCCTTCAGCTCTGAGCCTCCAGTCAAGCAGGAGGGGCTGGCCAGGTAAGGCGGGTGCGTAGGAGACAGCACAGGGGACAGTCCCCGGGAGCCCCAGGAAGCAGCTGGGAAATAAGCAGGAGGGACATGCTTGTGCCTGCGGGTGTGTGAGCCGGCAGGTGTGTGTGTTTGCCCACAGGTATGTATGTGAGCCTGCAGGTATGTATGTGAGCCTGCAGGTATGTATGTGAGCCTGCAGGTATGTATGTGAGCCTGCAGGTATGTGAGCCTGCAGCTGTGTGTTTGCCTGCAGGTGTGTGTGTGAGCCTGCAGGTGTGTGTGTGCCTGTCTGGGTGCACAGGAGTGTGGCTTGTTTGTGGACATAAAGAATTTTTTCCACAGAAATAAGAGCGATGTATTCCGAGCCACGTGCTGCTGCCTGGTGAGCCCATGAGGGCCTCAGCCTTCGCAGCGAGCGCGTGCTCAGAAGCGGCTAGTAAATGGCGTGTGAGTCTGTCCCCTCGGCCTCCTCAACTGTGCTTGCTCCAGACCCCGCTTAGGAAGGTGTTACCCACAGACCTTCCATCAAACCCCTGCTATTCTCTGTGGCCCCCAGTTACATCCTCTCAAAAGGAAAGAGCATGTCCGCAGGCGGGTGAGGCTCCGGGAGCCGCCAGCATGTGGTTGAGTCCCATTTGGGGACACGACTGGGTCACTGAGTTTACCTGGAACGCTCCCGTGTGGCTCCCGCCCCGGCAGCACTTGCATCCACATGGTGTTATCCCCTTTGCACCCCCATGGCTTCGGGGTTGCATCAGCTCTGGAGTCAAACACGAGGTGCACGGCCTCACTTCTGCCTCTGGCTGACGGTGAATGCGCGTCCCTGGCAGTGGGGCTCCCTCGGGAAAGTCTGGGGGTCACCCTCGCTGGTCTCCCCCAATCTTGTCCTTGGACCGGAGGTCTCACCTGACCATCCCTCTCGGGGCAGTGGCTGTGCGGGAACCACGGGCCTGGCTTGGTCGTGACGCCCCGGCTGGACTCCGCCGACTTCTCCTCCACGGCTCTCTCCTCCACCCTTGCTGTTCGGGGCACAGTTTTGAGAATTTAAGTCGCCTCAAGCCCCGGAGGCTGCTCCCGGTCACCACCCTGTCAATTCTGAAATTTTGGCCTCTGGTTCAATTGTGTTCTCCGTTGTCAAACAACAAATGTCTCCCCCAACACACCCTCTGGCCTTTCAATTTTGCGCAAGGTCTCTGCTTAAATCTCACAGGTAGTGGTTGTTCTGGTAAGATTTGATTTACTTTTAATTTCAATTTTTTATGAACGTAAATTTGGTAAACTGTCGTGGAAGGGAACGCCGCGCGTTATTTACAGCAGTGCTCTCCCCTACTCTGCGTAAGAAAGAAATATGTTTGTTTTTCTTGCTGCTTTTTACTGTAAATTGAGCTGGTGATTTAAAAAAAAAGCAGGTGGGTTAACTCTTGGGTGACTGAAGCTCCGCAGGAGCCGGGAACAGTGCCGAGGAGAGCGGGCCCTGGGGGGCGGCCTCTCGGCTCCGGAGCCCCAGGCACTGGGCAGGCCGCCCGAGGCGCGTGGCCGGAGCAGAGAGCCGCCAGCAACGGCCCTCGGCCTCCCACCCCGTTCTCCTGTCCTTTGCGTTGGCTTCCCTTTCCGGCGGTGCCTCTTCTTTATCAGAAAATATGAATTCTGGCCCCATGATGCAAGGTCAAAGGTGACAGCTCTGTCCGGTCCGGCGGGACCACACCCCTGCAGGATGGGGCTCGTGGAGCTCGGAGGACCTGGGTGTCCATGCCAGGGGCTCGGCCGCGTCTCCGTCCTGGGCACCCGTGGAGAGACCCTGCAGGGGCCAGGCGTTCTGCTCGCAGAAGGGCCAGTGGGGAAACCGGCAGGGCCCAGCTAGACCCCACCGTCGGGGGAGAACAGCCCAGCCCGCCTTAGTCTCCCGCTTGATCACGGCAGCATGAGACTCGAATGTGCTGCACGGGCTCCGAGAAAGTCCCGCAGGTCTTGAACCTCTGCCGGTGCAGGCCGCCCGGACGCGGCTGCCTCGCCCGCCCCTCTCGGGCAGGGTTCTAGCTCGGGGCCAAACCGGAGGTCTCCTTAGCGATTGTTGGGGCTGTTTTGGTTCACGAGTGTGCTGGGGCCCTCCCGGGACCCACCCACATACCTGTGCACACCCACGCACACATGCGCGCACATGCACACACATGTATTTATATGCACACACATTCTGCTGAACTTGTAAGGAGGTTTGACAATGTTTATGTCTCCTAACATTTTTGATTTAAGAATTCTGCAATGCTAAGATTTTTTTTCCTCCTTTTGTACAGCAGAGATGGTTTCCCGGCTCCTGCCCGAGAGGAGAGCTGGGTTAGTAGTTCCTGAAGCCTGGGAGGAGGAACAGAGTCTGTGGGTGTGGCCAGAGATTAGGCTTTAAAACACCGGGAAACACTTTGTCCCGGTTCAGGGGTCAGCTGCCGTGGCCTCCCACCAGGCCGCCTGCAGAGACCACGCAGGACCCTCGCCGCGGAGCTGAGGTTCCCGGTGTTGGGGGCACATGGACAGGGCCACGATGGGCAGCGCCCTGCATAGTGAGGGGTGGGGCCCATGGGCCAGGCAGCCAGCTGGGTCCTTGGAGAGGAACCAGACCTTCCAGGTCTAGGGGCCCAGTGCCCTCAGGGCAGGGCGAAGAGGCCGGAGTCCGCCCCGAGAAACAGACCCAGAGGGCTCAGTGGCTGTGGGGCTCGAGCCCTCACTGGGGACATCTCCAGACATGGCGGGCACAGGGGCACTTGAGGCGCAGAGCCCGGGACAAGCAGAGCAGCTCTCTCTTCCCGTGCGACTTCTGGGCAGTGTGGACTTGTGTGCCCAGGACACGCCGGTGGGCAGAGGCTCCGCAGGCCCCACAGAGGCGGCATCTCCGGTTGCGAGAGAAGCCTATGCTGGCCTTTGCAGGCCCAAAAGGAACTTCCTGGCAGAACCCGGGGAGCCCCAGGAGCTGGCAGGAAGGTGGGTGAGAACCAGTCTCCCAGAGTGGCAGAAACAAGCAGCTCAGGGCCTCTCCCCACAGGGCCTGGAGGTGGTGTCGACGCCTCTGCCTCAGGAGCAGCCTCACCCACCCCCCCAGGAAGGAGGGTCTGACCTCACGCCACAGTGGGGAGGCTGAACTGGGGGAGCACATAGACAGCAGCCCCCCAGGGGCTTGCACCCACCCAGCTCTGCCCAGAAGGGTCTTGCTAGTGTGCCCCGCAGAAGGGGTGGCCTCCCCTGGGCTCTCGGTTGGGTTCCTCCCCTTGACTTTTATTTCAGATTCACGGCAGGGGCGCCCTAGGTCCAGAGGGCCGGCTCCTCCCTAGGGGGGCCCTGGAGGCCCAGCAGGCCTGCACTCAGGGCCTCTGCAGGATTTCCCCGACACCGGCGTGGAGGCTCAGGGCAGCACAGGGTCCCCCCTGTGGTTGCCTGGCACGGCTCGGCGCCTCAGCCCGCTGAGCTGCTGTGTGATGTCCCGCCTCCAGGCTGGGAGCCGGTAGGAGGCTGACCCTCCTCGCGTCACCCCCGTTTCCCACTGTGGGAAGAGCAGAACGCGCCCTGGAGCCTGTGTGAGTTGGACTTTCTCTGCCCCCTCCTCTCCACGCCAGCGTCTCTGGGGAGCAGGGGCCTGTTCCCCGCCTCGCTCACTCCTGGCCGCCCCTGCCTCTGGCCGTGGGAACGTGGAGGCGTGGAGGGGCGCGGAACCCGACCGTGCTCAGGCATCCGGTCCCAGTGAGGGCAAGAAACGAGAAACTTCGAGCAAAAACAAAGATCGTTAGACCCACCCAGTGATGTCTCCCTCGACGCGGCGTCTTCCCAGGATACAGAGAGAATAAGCGGCCCGTGCGGTCACACGATGCCCCGCGCTGTCACGCCATGTCACGGCTGGCCCGTGTCGCCACTTCCCCACGCTGCGTGCGGACAGGGGCAGAGCAAGGCAGAGCTGGGTCGCTGGCCTTTATTTGAACTTACAGGTATTTTTAATTTTAGAGGTATTTAAACCTGTGAGTTTCATAAATGAAGTCACGACCGTTTGACAAAACAGAGAAGTCGCCAAGCAGGGCAAATATTTTCATAATGGTTTTGCTTTTCTCATTCCTTTAAATATCCAGTAATAATATTTTTAATGTTTTTGTAAACATGAAATGTTTTAATGCTTGAAAAATTGTATCTCATAAATAAGCTTTATTATCTGTCAAAAAGGATGAAAATATAACTTTACATTTCTGTTTTAAAGTAATTTTAGTGCCTATTAGCTATAAAGTAACAGTTATATATAATTCAGAGTATGTAGTCTCTCGAAACAACTTGACATTTTCACACAAACAGAGAACCGTAATAATAGTCTTGGGATTTCATTGGAAGTATGCACCACTACAGGATATTAAAATAACTTATGGAGCACTGTAATTCTTGTTTTGTATTCGTCCAAGTAGTTGTGAAGCAGGCTATAAAGTGGCAGAATAAAAGCCTGAGCTCCAACTCGGCTAAGCTGCCTTCTTAAAGTTATAGCTGTCTTTTCGTGTGAAGTGTGATTAACCTCGTTGACATTTCTTGCTGTCATCTCCGACTCTTCCTTTCTGAATATCTTCTGTCTCAATGACCACGTCTACTCACCAGGCTTATTATTCGAGACATTGTCGTTGCTTCTTTAAGATAAAAATGCCGATTCTGTGCGGCCGTGATTCTTAACGGACAGGGTAAATTACTTGTTGCTTTTAAGGGGTTGTGTGCACGGAAGGCATTTTGGCGGTGGTTAAAACAAGCCCGCAAACAAAGCAGAGGCTTAAGGAACCTTTTGTCTATTGTTTCACCCTGGGCCGATAAACACAATTCACGAGCGAGTGGGTGCGGGTGGCTGACCGCGTTTGGCGGCCAGGAGGGACACCGAGGCCGCCTGCAGAGGGGACGCGTGGGCCGAGTCTGCGCTCAGCCCAGTGGGCAGGTAGCCTGGACACAGTCTGGTCAGAGGCTAGTCTTTGAGGCGTCTGGGAGAAGAGTGTTTATGACAACTGCAAACCAGATGTAAGGATAATATTTAACCTACTTAAGAGAAAAAACCCATTTACTGCATCACTTATGGAGTGACGTGTAATTATGCTCGCCTCATTAAAGCACGCCCAACAGGACCCGCTTGCTGGCACTGCAAGTCACCGTCTGCCCTTGACTAGAGCGAAGAGGCATTTCTTTGAAACACTCCTTAATTGTACTTTTGCATTAATTTTGATTGGCCTTTTGCCCATCCGGAAGGTCTCACTATCATTTGGGGCAGCAACACAATAAATGAACATTCTTCCACGATAACTAACCCTTCCCTTCAATATTATTCCTGAGAGAATGGCCAAGGAAAGGAATAATTTTTGTGGTTAAAGATGGGCGCCATTTGTAATCTACATATTGCAATTAAAACCACTCCAGGATTTGACTTCCGTTAATTTTAATTGAAGTGGTATGCGGGTGGGGATTAGGTGAATGTGCAGATGTGCACAAAAATTAATATGAACCTGGAGAAATGTCTTTTCTCCATAAAAGGACTGACCAAATGTTCACAGATGGAGTTGAGAGGACCCTCATTGAATCAGCCCGTAGGACTCACTTGGGTCATTTCAGGAGCGATTCCACAGACTTCGTGCCGGAAAAGAGATCTCCCTTTCTTTTTTCTTTCTAGATGATTCTGATACTTGATTAGTTAATGTCTTTAATTTGCATTCGTGCACCTAAATGAAAGTAAAAACAAATTAGTACTATAAATGGACTTTGAGGAGATCAGTGGTTCTCGGCTCACAGATACATTAATTAGGAACATTAACCACAGTTGTCTCTGGTGTCCATCGAGATGTCGGGGATAAAAGAAAAACAGAAAAGAAAGGGAGAGGAGACGGCTTTGGAGATGTTTTGAACTTTTCGAATGTAAGACGTTGTGAAGAGTTTGAAACTGGGAGGACAGAAAGCTCTGGAAAAAATGGCTTCGTGTGTGCCTTTCATTTCTGACAGCCGGGCCGCGTGGTCTCAGAACAGACATGCACCGGGACATTTTGAATGAACAGAGAGAGATGAATTGATATATTACATTTTTAATTTTAACACAGTTTTTTCAATACCTTTAAATAAATAATGAAGCCAGCACACACAAACTCAAAAGCACACCGCCGTACGTTTCAATAATAATTTATGGCTTTAAAGTGCAGGGTCTCCTTCTCTGCAGCATTCTATAGGCAGGAAGGACGCAAAACCTGAAATTAAAATCCAGCCACAGTAGCCCATATGAACGGATTGTCATTCTTAAAGTGGATCTGATAAAATTTTGAAGACAGGGAAATGCGACAGCAAATAGAAGTCTAATAAAGGAGATTATTAATCACTTCCTGCAGGGGGGTGCACGTGCTCTCTCCTCGCTTCCTTTTTTGGGGCTCATTTTCAGAGCAGAAGCAACATTTATTCCCGGGGCCTTGTCTGAAGCCCCAGCCCCCGCTAGACACCAGGCTCTGCATGCGGGCTGTGTCGGGACCACCTCTGCCGAGAGAAGCCCGCAGCCCAGGGACAGCGCCTTGCCTGGATGGGCTGACTGGTCGCCTGGGTGGGCTGACCGGTCGCTGGGCGGCTTCGAGAGGGCTGCTTGCTGGGGAGGTGCCTGCCCACCTGGGCCGGCGCGGAGCGGCCTGGCGAGGGGAGGCCGCTGCGGTCACGGCCCACATTCCAGTACTTGCGCCTCGGGAGGGGGCTCCTGGCGCCCTGGCCGGGGCTCAGGTGATGGGCCTAATTAACTCATCTGTTCACGGATTCCGCTTTCTCATTCCCAACACTGGCGGTTCTGATATATCGAGATACAGTTGGCATAATTATGAAGAGTTTCGAACATCTCTTTTATGAATTCACAAGTCCTCCAAATTCTCCAGCTGAAATATTATTCACTGAGGCACAGGGGTGTGAGGCGGTCGCCTTGACGTTGGCAAAGATGATGAACTGAATTCCAGAGGGATCGCGGAAGTCTGGAAAATCCAAAACGTTTCATCATTTCTACCCATATATTTTACTAATTGGATGAATGTTTTAATTTGATTTTTCCCCCTGAAATTCTATCACACAAAAGTGGTCTGAGGCAGACTCTGACTCCTGCTGTCTGCTAGGACGTCGTGGTCCTGGTTCTGAGGCTCCGGGGAGCGGGGACAAGCTCTTCCAGTCAAGGGCGTGTGCTCCAGGCGGCCCGGCTGCTGCGGATGCTGGTCATGGTGCTCGCTGGGCCCTCACTGGAGAGCGGAGACCCGCGGGGCACAGCCGCTCACAGCGATGCGCTCCCGGCCCTACCACGGTGGCGTGATCAGCCCTGTCTGCTCTTGTGTCCCTGTGGCCACAGCCCCTGCACACTCCGGTCGCTGTCACCATCTGGGCCACCTCTGTGCCCCCCCGCCCCCACCGCAGGCTCCGGGCCCCCAGGGGGGTAAGGACGACAGGGAGTCAAGGCTCAGGAAGGCTGGTCGCGTGGCTGGAAACTTAGGCCTGTCGTTTGCAGTCCTGGCCCACGCGGCGGGTGGGAGGACAGGGGACAGGCCGGGCGTGGGCTGGGGTGCTGGCTGCCCAGCAGCCGTGTGACGGGGACGAGCTCCTCGGCATCTCTGTGCTGCTTTGGCTTCTTCCTTCTGAAAATGGGGGTCATGGGACTATGCCCCTCTCAGACGGCTCTGAGGCATCCCTGGGAGGTGTCCAGGGAGAGTGGGCCTGCGCCACGCCAGCCGTTCATCTTGACGTCATGCCTCGAACCTGCATGGATAGTTAGAAGTTCGCGAACAACCAGCCTCAGCAGTTGGGGGTGGCGGAGAATTTTCCTTCCAGAAAGGCAGCCCACGCAAAGTGTTGGCTTTTGAAATGCTTCCAACATGCAGATGTTTTGGAATTCCAGTTAGGAATATTTGGAAAATGTGAAGGCAAGAATGGTCACAAAATAAAATGTTTTCCCCTTTCTCTGGAAAGCAAGTCACGTCCACTGTGAAATCTCTGACACGCAGAGAGGACACTGGCCCAGCCAGATGTGCACACAGGCCGGGCATCTCCCAGGCCAGTCCATGCAAAGACGTGGCCAGGCCTTCCCAGAGGATTCACGTTTTGTTTTGCTGTGTAACTGAGATCCCTACTTGGCAATGGATGGTCACTATTTCCCACAGTGAGCAGATGTTCTTAGCACGAAGCTAAAAGACTGAAGAGATGAAATTCACTTAACCAGCCCTGCTTGGACATTTAGGTCATTGAAATTTTTTTGCTATTATAAATATCACTGTGATGAACGACAAGGCGTATAATTAGCTGCACTTGCCTTTGCACGTTCCCTGCGGAAGAGTTCTTAGAGATGGAATTCCCTGGTCAAAGTTGGTGCCCAATTTAAAAAAAAATTATAAAATTGCCTTTCAGAAAGACTCCATGTAAAACAGTCCCCAGAAGTGCATGGAAAGACCCACTTCCCCTGATCCTCACCCACACTGGGTATTTGGGTTTTTTAACTTTGTAGGTTGGAGACCAGAGAATGTTACCTTGTTGTTATTTTAATTAGCATTTTTTTTCATTACGAAAGTCAGAACTTTTTTATAACTGTCCAGTGTCTTTTTATAACTGCCCAGTTGTGATGGTTTGTTTTTGGCTTTGACCTGTTTATGCGATGGGGTGATTATCTTTGTTACTGCTTTATAATCTATATATAGATTAATGATATATTCTTCCCCTGTGTCTTGGAGGGCTTTTCTCCTTGCTTACTACTTTGTTCATCTCTTGCCCGTAATATTTGTGTTTAAAAGTCTCCCTGTTATCCTCATATTCTTTGCCTATGTCCTCATGAATCTCCCTCCCCCAAGGTTAGATACTATGTTCTTCTCTTCTTCTGTGGTTTAGTTTTTATATTTTACTTAAAAAATGCATCAGAAATTAATTAATTATAATGTTTTCTGAGAAGGAGGATTTGATGGATTTTTTTCTATTTCGAGTTCAAATTAGTCATTTGAACTCACACCATATATTGAAATGAACGTTATCCTCTGCTTTGAAGCACTGCTTTTATCACCCTAAATTCCTGTCCTCACTTGGGCCTTGTGCATCCATTGGGCCATTCTCATGCTGGTGCCACACTATTTTAATAATTGTAGCTTTATAATTCATTTTACAAAGTCCCTCCCATTCTAGATCAAATATTTTCTGATTGTTCTTCCATATTTATTTCCTAAGTCCAATCCAGAATCATTTTATGAAGGAGAAAAATTTCCAAGTGAAGTACAAATGGAATTAAGTTAAATTTATGAGTTAGTCTGGGCACATTGGACATAGTATCATATCTACATTATGAATCTTTCTATTAATTAGCAAGCTATGACTCTTATTTGACCCTCAGCTGATTTTGTAGTTCACTCATCATTGTTATTATTTTTGAAGATTTTATTTATTTATTTTTGCATAGAAGAACTGGGGTGTGGGCCAGAGATGGGGGGGGGGGCGGTGAGAGGATTCACCAGAGATAGAGTGAGGAGCAGAATAGGCAGATCTACTGAAATACACTGATGAGAAGAGCAGCAGGGAGACAGGAGAGGTCTGCTGCGCCATGTGGGGTAGCCCCCTGGCTGGGTATTGAACTCAGGCTGCAGAGGTGATAGCACTGACATTTAACCCCTAGACCACCAGGGAGGCCGGATTTTGCAGCTGACTTTAAACATTGTTATTAAAACCATTCTTAGGTAGTCTATAATTTTTTATTCTTCTGTGAATATACTCCTTATTATTATTAATTACACATTTTATTTTTCTTATGTAGGAAAAGATAGTAATTTTCAAAACTTTTTTCTCAATCACAAATCTCTGATTTGTCTAGTTAGTGATAAAAGTTATGTAGTTCGTAACTTTCCTAATGGAGATAGTGCAAATAATGATATATTTGTCACATCTTTGCAACATTTATTCCTGTTTTTGTTTGGGTTTATTGAATTGACTAGAAAGGTATTGATGTTTGTGATTTTGTTTTGAAGTTTATGATGTTTTCATGAGGTATGTTATAAAAGCAAATTTTAATTTTCATTATGTGACAGAAATATCCTCTTCTTTCTGTTTTATTCATGCTTTTTATAGTCATTTATTAAAGTAAGAAGATTATTGTCTCTTTTGATGTCTTGATATGACTGGTTGCATAACCACGTTTTCTGTAATTAAGCCATCCTTGCCTTCCTGGAATTACTACTGTTTAGTCATTTCCAAAATGTGTTCAGCTCTCCCCAGTCCCTCTGTATTCCTTCCTTCTTCTTCTGGGTATTGGACTCTCAATCTCATTTCCTGGTGTGGTTTGCATTATGTCTAACCTCACACATATGTCTCCACATGGCCATAATATATATTATACATATAGATGCATATAAATATATATATATACATTTTGATTTTTTGTTTGTTTTATAAAAATGGGATCATGCTGCAACTTGATGTTAATAATCCAATGAAATATATGTGACTATCTTCCAGGCTAATAAATCATGCAACACCCATTTTTAGTGAGAGTTCCTATTCCTCACTGTTAGTGATAGGCTAGTTTTTTTGACGCCTGCTTCTACTGAAGGACATCAGCTTGTTTTCAGTTTTTCTCTTTTCTCAAACAGCTCTGCACAGTGGCAGAGATGGACACACGAGCTGGACATATATTTTATAGGTAAATTTTCAGGAGTAAAAATGCCTGCTTTAAAGGATATGTGAACTTGGCATTTTATAGATGGTCTAGCATGTTTTCTGAATGTTTATAATGATTCATTCTCTCATCAGCATTGCAGGAGAATGTCCTTTTCCCAGCAACCTGGCCAGCGTGGCAGGTGCTGACCTCTGGGGTTTGTGCCAATGTGGGGTGAGTGGAGGGGGCTCATGTCATTCCTTCCATGTACTTTACCTTGATTGCTTATTCATTTGCTATGCGAGTTTTCTTTTGTCTCATCATTGATGCAAGTATTTGCCCAGGTCTCTCATTGCTCTTGAAATTGATATTTGTCTATCATACTGGTGGTCCGTGAGGTTAGTCACCTGTATTTTTATTTTGTTTATGGTATCATGGGGCATACCATTTAAAACATAATAAAATGAAATTCTTTTCCTTTATTGTTCTGTGTTTGTGTTATTTACAACAAATGTTACCTTACAATTCCTTGTAACACTTGACACATTGATTTGTTCATTCACTGTCAAATGAAACTGACCACACTGATCTACTCAACTCATATGATTTCTAATTAAATTTCAGATGTATTACAAGTTTGAAAATTAAAAAAAAATCAAAATAAAGAACTAGATTTTGCATTTATCATAACCATCTTTGTGTGTTTTAATTCATTAATATCTGATTTATTTAGTGTATGAGGTATTTGTTCTTATTTTCTCTGGTTTCCAGGCGAAAGGCTTACCCCATCAGTTTTTTATGAACTTTTGTTTCATAATTAAACGATTAGGCTATGTCTTACTCTTGGAATTGCTTCACAAATGAAAAATACCTTGGTGGGTCATAGTTTCAGGTCACAGCCATTTTCTCCTCAGACATCTGTCGCCGCTGCTCCCTGGTCTGGCATTTCATGTTCCGAAGGACGGGCTGAGGCCATCTCTCATGATTCTCGTTTGGAGACAAGCTCGGGGTTATCGCGCCCACGGCGGGCTGCTTTCTTCCTCTTCCTTGCGATTTTTCATCACTTCCCGGAGAATATATGGCGATGCCTTTCACCGGTGGTTTCAACGTGAAAAACTGTGAACGTTCTCCATCAGCAAGTCCAGGTGATGGTTATTGTTGTTTTACTTCCAGAGAGTAAGAGACTTGCTAACAGCTCCAGCCTCTGCGACAGGGAGGCCAGGCGGCCTCCGCTAGATCCCGGGCGTTGTGTGTGCGTGTGTTTAGACTGGTCTCTGCTGCCGGGTCTTTCCCAGTCACTGTCGTTTCTCTGTCCCCCGTGGCGTCTGTCTTGCCGATGCTCACATCTCCCGCGGCCTGTCTGCACCGCACCGTGCCCCGTGCTCACGTGTGCAGTCTTCTGTAGCCTTTCCCGGGAAACTTCCCTCTGTCTGGCCAGCCTCCCTGCTTCTCGTTTCCAGGCTGTCTCCTTTGTTCTCTGTCTTTCCCACGGAGGCTCACCCGGGCGGCTGTGAGGGCGCCGGCGCCACCGCTCCCGTCTGCAGGTGCCGCCCTGCCCCTGCTCTGAGGGAGGGCGACGGTCACTCCCCGACTCCTGAGCTGCGCTGCTGAGGTCGCCTCGTGTGCTGGTTTCCTTTTTGCTCATTCTTGGAAAAAAGATAAGACAAAAGGGAGAGTCGCACTCTCCGTGTTTCACCTGCCCTGAAAGGCGGGCTGGGACGGGTCTCCCTGCCGAGGGAGGGGGCTGCCTGCGGGTCCAGTGCACGTCTCAGCTGGGAGTGGACGCGCGCGTTGGGCCTGCTTCCCCGGCAGCCCTGGTCTCACCTGAGTCCAGAGGAAGAGCCATCCCCAGGCTGCAAGTGCCCAGCTGCTCCCTGCTGGTCTCCTGGGTCCCCAGAGCTGGGTGCCGCGTTCACCCAGGGGTCCCCGTCCCGTTGGCCTCTGGGAATCCTTGTCTTTTGATTGACAGTAAAGAGCGTCTAGCTTCTGGGGGGATCAGGCCCGGGAGAGGGTGGGCTTTCACCTGCTTTCCCTGAGCAGCTCGTCCCTCTCCGGAATCACAGCCGAGTTGGCCGCGACTCAGGAGAAGGGGGTTTTGATTATTTTTTAAAGTATTCCATTGTCTCCCATTGTAGAGATTTTTGATCAGATCCTGCTATTCAACTCAGTCTTAATTTTCAGTAGACGCGATATGACTTCAGTGTATTTTACAATCACATTATAAATGTCTTCATGGATTGAAAAGTCATTTAACAAATATTTTCTGAGAACTCATGTACTGGTTTAGGGGGGTACGATCTTGCAAAGACGGGGTTAAAGGTGGTACAGGCCCGTCAGGGCTGCTGGCTCGGTGCCACTGTACAGCAGCACAGAGGCGGACTTGAAACCCATAGGATGCTGCTCAGAGCGGAGGAAACTAATCTTTTCACCCCCTCCTTAACCCATTCCTTTCTCCTGGGCGGGAGGAAAGCAGACGTTGTGTCTTTCTGCACACTTGTGACTCGGAGGTGGAGGGACATGCAAGTCCCTGGGGAGGTGGCGGCTCTGGTCTCTGCGGCGGGTCCAGGGGACACGGTGCGGGCTGGACAACTGGGGGTTCCGCAGGTGGGGTGACCTTGGAGCAGCACGCCCGAGCTCCCCAGCAGTGCCGCGTCGTTTAGGGAGTTAAAGGGGGCACCCTCCCCGCGAGAAGGGGCGAATGGGGTAAGGGGGAAATGAAAGGAGCAGTTTCCTCCGGCTGTGACTAGGCGTTAGCACTAAAAAGTTTCAAGACAGCAAAACCCCGAGTTAGACGAGCAGCCGGGTGAGGGCGCGCGCAGGGAATGAAGGGGCAGGCAGAGCCATATCAGCGCGAAGACGTTAAGAGGCTCCATGTTTGGAGAGAGGTTCCTGCAGCCCTTCGCGGCGGCGCTCAGATAAAGGGGAGGTTGGAGGCGAGACCGGCTTCCTTGGGGAGCCCCGTGACAACGTAACAGATGACTCCAGATGACAGCGCGCGGGGAGGGATGGAAAGAAATCACATTAACAAACTGTTGATGATGGTTATAATAAGATTTAAGCAACCAAATAACCGAACGTGAAAGACCAACATTTTTCAAGATGATTTAGAAGGATCCTAACACGTCGGATGTCAAAGCCGCAATTATGTCGGCTCATTTCAGGGACGGGCCTCCCACCAGAGGCGCCGGGATCACGGTCCCCACGCGTCCCGGCACCGGCGGAATCCGCTTCCAGAACACGGCTCTGGTTTAGACGCGTTTCCTGCTGCCTGTTACCAGTGTGAGAGAGATGAGCTTTTTTTTTTTTTTTTTTAATAACAGGCTTTAGCAGTTACAAAAAATCCAGTATACTTAAAAGTAACTGTTTTTAGAGGATGTGTCATTGTCTACAGGATTGATGTGTTTCTGTCACTTCAAATAACGATGCACAATAAGAGGAGTATTTGGAAAGCTTAAAATAATCTAAACTGGTGTGAAAGGGTCGAGTTTGTGGTGAAGGATAAAATCAGATCTTTCGTGATCTTAATATAATACATATACACAGGTGCAGATCTTTAACGACACACACCTGGGGCTTATACAGTGTTATAATGCAGCGCTCCTTAAAAAAAACAAAACAAGACTGATGGGACAAGAGTGTGGAATCTCACTTCTGGCCCTCACTGCGCCGTGGCAGTGGCTGTGATGAAGCATCAGTCTGGGATCCAGACGAGGGAACGTCCAGATGGGGGTTCGCTCCGTGGTCGCTGGGGAGACTCTCTTATTCTTTTTTTAATGTTTAATATATTTTATTTCATATAATTCTTACATCATTTTTCCGTTTTGCACAATGTATGCATTTTCATTTTGGTTATATTCCCCATGCAATTGCACCCCCTTGCTTTGACCCTAAACCTTCCTCTCCCACCACCCCCGTAGTGTGTCTCTGGTTTATAGTTGCTTGTTGATTTTGCTTTTTTCTTTATTATAATTAGTCTTCTTCCTTCCTGGTCCCTTATTTGGGTTTTTCTAAATTCCGTTGCCTTGCTTTGTGATTAAACTTCGTCATCATCAGCCTTGAAAATGAGAGGGACTGTGAATTTGTAATATGTTGGGCTTTAGTAAGTTATTTCAATTTATGAAATGAATTTCTCTTCAGTTCCATCTTCAGTCCGTACAGCGGGTGAAGATCGGCTGCTTCGTCAGCTGCCTCGCCCTGGGCGCCGTCGATGCTGTGGGTCGTTAGGGCCTGTCCTGTGCTTTGCAGGATGCTGGGCAGCATCCCTGGCCTCTACCCGGGGGGTGATAGCAACGTGGCGCTGCCCCCACCCCTGCCGCGTTACCACAGCCACGTCCCCAGGCTTGGAGGTCAGCCCCAGCAGGACGGGAATCAGCCTGGCTGAGAGCCGCAGCTTTTGAGGCGGCTTCGGTGGCCTTTGCTCCTGCTGCCTGGGGGTTCCCGGAGTCGCTGGGTGAGGGATTTTCTACTTAACCCTTCTAAATGTTCACCTACTCCCCTAACTTCCTTCTGCCTACGAGATCATTTTTGCAATTTTTATTTGATATAATTTCTAATTTACAGCGAAGTCGTGAAGGGGTTGCTGCATTCCCATGTCCCACTTCCCGAGCTGCTGCTGCTTCCCTGTTGCCCCGTTTCACTTTCTTCTCTTTCAAGATATGGATACTTGTATACACGCGTCGTACACATGTGCAGACGTGTACAGGCACACAGGTGTGCATGTGTACAAACAGAAACACACACAAGCATGCACAATGCACACGCGCGCCCAGTGCATGCAGACACACCCGCACAGGGCAGACGGGCCCATCGCCCCGCGCCCAGCGGCTCCAAGTGACTGGCGGGAGGTGGCAGACGCCTCGCCCTCAACTCCACAGGCTCTCGCGTATTTTTCCTACGAACATGAAGTCCCTGTCACAGACCCTAACAGAGTTACGTAAACAAGCCGCCGCCACCACCTTGCCCATGTCCAGTCCCCGCAGGTGCCCTGGTCCTGGCCCGGAGCTGCTCTGGCTTCCCGGAGGCAGGTCCAGCACTGCGCTTGGGCCTCCTGCATCGTCGTCGTGGCCTCGTGGTTTTGACGAGCACAGACTGTCTCTCGCTCTGGGCTTGTCAGGTATTTTTCTCAGACTCAGTTTGCATTTTTGTCGGAACTGCTGCAGGCGCAACGTGGAGTCCAGGGACATCGAGCCAGAGGCAGTGGCCGCTGCCTGTGGGCGAGGCCGTCACGGTGCTGCTTGGTGGGGTGGGACGTGCATGTGCTGCTTTCCGGGGGCAACTGGACACTTGCAGGAGGTGCCGTGCGCCGCCGCTCTATGTTCCTCTTCCAAACATCCCCCGGTAGTTTGTGTGTCCAGCGAGGAGCCTCGCCTCTGCTGATCACCAGGCCGATGGCCACAAAATGGAGACTGGACATGGCACGTCTCCAGAGGGCTGGCCCTGACAAAGGACTGTCCTTCCTCTCCGCTTGTTGGTCACTCACTCGTACGCACACTGACTTACACATCCTGGCTTCCTCCGGCAGGCTTCAGTCTACTCCAGCCACTTATTTATTCTGTGGCTCTGCTGCCCGAGACGTGGCCAGCAGGTGCCTCCGAGCGGCCTCCGGCTGTGCTGACGACTCGGCCTGACTCAGGGACAGACTTGCAGCAGGCTCCCTCCCCCGCCCCAGCAGCTTCTCCAATTAGCCTCGGCTGCTTTCACTGGGAGGGCGTTTGAAGGCCCCGCTCTGGTGGTTGGTGTGGTAACAGGTGATTTTAAAAACACTCATGCTGAAGGTTGGGGTACCTCCGATGCAACCATCAGGAGGAAGATACGGGCCCGACAAACAGATGAGGAAGCTAGAAATGGGCTCGCTCTCCAGTTTGCTTGATGAATTGCTCGATGAAATTCATTCGCCTTCAGAGTGCCATTTGCGGGAGCGCAGTCTGGACACGTCGGGCGTGCCTTGTGTCTTGTGGCTTGGAAGCTGCTGGACGGGCTCTGGCCTGGGGTGCTGGGGACGTCACAGCAACCCCTGAGAGGGGAGCCCAGTGGAGGCCAGGGGAGGACGAAGTGCAGGGCAGTGGGGCTGCACCGCCCGGGCCCAGCCCCTTCAACTCCGTGCAGTGATTGACTTCTGTGGGCTCCGAGGGCGGCGGGAGGAGGCCAGCAGGGGCGCGCCTCGATAATTGCATTACGATTGCATGAGACAGCGCGAGGTCTGCTATGAACTCTTGGCTGCAGAACACAGGCTGGTGAGCTCCGCGAGCCGTTGGCAGCCAGAGAGGAAAGCACTACACGCATCTGAAGAGTCAGCACGGTGGCGAGGCCAGAGTGTGCGCCTGTGGCCTGACTCCTGGCCGGGGTGCGTGCCCAGGAAAGAAGGGCACCAGCTAGAGGGCTGGCTGTCCCGGGGGCTCCCCTCCTTTTGTCTTGTTTTGATTGTGGTAGTTTGGGAAGCTGGCAAGCAGTTGGATTTCGTTCTGAGTGTATTGGCCAGGGGCCTAAACCGCTTCTTTCTTTTTAAGCAATTTGAACTTGGACCCATCAGCTAGTTCAGGGAGATAATTTATTAAGCCAGACCCATAGTTTAAAAATTAAGTTTTTCTTTTGTCTATCTGTCTGTCTATCTGTCTATCTATCATCTGTCTATCATCTATCAATCAGCATCTCTCATCTGCTCCCCCCACCCCGCTTTGTCCCTTACATCCCCGTGTCCCTGTTCCCACCCCCTCTTGGCCCCAGGATTTCTATCAGTGTCCAGTGGGTTTTGAAAACGTTTTACATTATTGAGTTTCCTGCTACATAAATGTCCAGTATTCGTTTTTATAGTTCTGGCTTGCTGTGCTATGTGCACACCCCGAAACTCCTTCTCCTGCCATTTGCTGGAAATGGCTGCATCTCATCCTTTCTCATGGCTTCACAGTCCTCCGCTGCACGGATACGCCGCATCTCGGACCAGCCGTCTGCCAGCGGACATTTGGCTGCTTCCGTGTCTGAGCTATTGTGAGTGATGCTCTGGGAACATTTGGGAACATGTGGATTTCTGTGCTGATGACTTCTGTTCTGTGGGTAGATGCCCAAGTGGGATTGCTGCGTCGTTTCCGTTTTCAGATTTCCACGGCAAAGCGAGATGGCTTTCCAGCAGGGCTGCGCCAGCGCGCCTTCCCCCCAACAGTGTGCCAGGTTCTGCTTTCTCCACATCCTCTCGGGACTTGCCTTTCTGGAATGTTCCTTTCTCACGTAGATGGGCGTGAGGTGGTGTCTCTTCCTGGGTGTGATGATGAACATTTTTCATGTCTGTTGGCTTGGGGATCTCCTCTTTGGTGAAAGGCCTTTCACATCTGCTGCCCATTTATTCACTGGGTTGTTTATAAAATCATTAAGTTTTCAGAGCTGGCCTTTGATGGGATTATTATTATTAGGGCTCAGTGAGACTCTACCTCAAGTGGGGTAGGAAGGATCCTCGTGCCCACAAAGCTGCCTATGTGAGAGACACCTTCATGTGACTCTCCACGTGGGTGCGTGCAGGCGGCCCTGCGCCCTGGGAGAAGGCGCCACCTCAGGGTGCAGTCAGAGGGGCGTCTCCAGGCCCAGCTCTGCTCCAAGCACGCGTCCAGGATGGCTCATCTGTTTAGACGCACATGAACTTCCCTTCTCACTTGAAATTTATCTCAGAACATGAGAAATTATTTGAATGTCAACAAACAGCCACAATGAGGGTGATAAATTTAATGCTGGATCCAAGTCAGTCTAATATTTTCGATATTTATTATAAGGGGAAAAGCCAATATTGACCCATCCTGTGCAAAAACTGAAGAGAATTATGTGAGTCCATGATAACATTGTCTGGTCACTTTACTAATGGACAAATACCTGAAGGTGTTGCCCGTGGACCAGATGCACGCTTGTTGAATGTACATATATTTTGAGAAAGAGCATAAAATTATCATTATTCTGAAGATGAAAAACAACCATTAAGTCGATAAACTCTCAGATAAACATCATTTTTGTTGTTAATTTATTCATTTATTTAAAATATTGAATCAGAAAAAAATAATTAACATCCACATCTCTGCAGTAATGGCCCAGGGATAAAGAAGGATAAACATAGTAAATCTTTGAGCTCCAAGCTGTGAACTATTAGTACAAATAGGATATTCACATGGAAGGTCTTGATGGCTGTGAGCTGATATTAATTCTTCAGCTGTGTAACAACCAGCTCCAATTGCGTTGAAGATTTTTCTGGATGATCGATGCAGTAAGCAGCTATGTTTCAAGAGACAAAATGCCAGCGAAAATGATTATTGCCTGATGGCATTTTATGTCAATTATTTCATTTGTGTTTAATTAAAACCAGTCAAAACAGTTGGCGGACATATAAAAATCCCCTTAGCTCTATGACTTTTAAATTACCTTAAGAGCCTTTGTTGCTGGCTGTATAGTTGGCCTTTTAAAGTCCTCTGGAATCTATTTTACAAACAAAGTATTGCTAATAATGTTTCTGTGTTCTGTTTGGGGAAACAATTTCATATCACAAGTCGGTCTGAATCGTGGCCAGCTCATGCTGCCCCACCGGCGTGGGCTCCCTCCCTGCTGGTGGCCACAGGGGGCTCCGCCTGGCATCTCAGGTGGATGTCAGCTTTGGGCCTTGTTGGTGTGTTGGCCTTTCTCAGAAGAGAACATGGCAGAAGAGGAAGCAGAAGCTAGAGGAGGGGAGATGAGAACTGAACGGATATTTCCATTGACCGCAGAGAAGGTCACCCAGGCAGGCTGTGCTGGCCACTCGAGTAATTTTACCAGCCAGGAAGACTGACCGTTTACTCCCCATTTTTGCCGCACTGAAGGCTCTTGGTCATTTCTGTTGATCTTTGTTCTTTTCTTCATGTTCTGCTCTTTAGAAGAGAGGGCAGGTCCTCCCCGGTGGCGCAGCGGTTGAGCGCTGGGTGGCGAAGCTGCCCGCGGCCTCTGCGGCGCCGGTTCGATCCCCGGCTGCTCCCCGGCCACCGGAGGAGGGTCCCGCATGGCGCGCAGACCTCTCCTGCCGCCCGCTGCTCCCCTCAGCAGTGTACCTCGGTCCTTCTGCCTGTTCTGCTCCCCGCTCTGGCTCTGGTGAATTCTCTCACCCTCCCGCGCTTCTGACTGTGCCCAGTGCTTGTATAAACAAAACAAACAAACAAATAAATAAATAAAACATGCCTCTATAAAATAAAAAAAAAATAGAAGAGAGGGCAGTTCAGGTCAGAGTCAGTGATGCTCTGTTGTAACATCCTCAGACTGTCAGCGGCTTCATGACCAAAGGTTGATTTCTTTCTTGGGTCACAATGAGATGTATTTGGCTACTTTCTCCCCAGTGGGGACCCAGGAGCCTTTGGGCTTGTGGATCCTTCCTGCGTAGCTGCCTGGGTGTCCCCACTGGCAGGTGGGAAATTGTTGGGAGGAAGAAGTGGGAGGGAGGGAGCAGATGGGGTGGAGAGAGAACGGAGGGCACTTTGCATTTGAAACCACTTTGGTCTATCTGCGATTAAGCCTCACTGGTGCTCACCCTCAGTGGAGCAGAGCTCGCTGGCTGGTAATTCCAATTGCAGAGGAAGTTCAGGGGAGTGCGTGGAGAATGGGGATCATTGTGGGCAGCCAGAAGTTATTATTTAGGACTTTATTAAACTGTATGTTGAGGACCGACGGCTTTGCTATTGCTTATGCTTCCTCGGTAATATACACGGAGTCAACACACCACGAGTGAAAAATGATCGAAATGTGATGATGAATCTTCCTCAATCTGATAGCATAGCTACAGAAAACTATTTATGTAACGGTGAATTGTTACATGCCCTTCCCCTGAGATGGGGGCAGTGGAGGGCGTCTGCTCTTTCCTCTTGCACTTAACCCTCCATGGGAAAGTCCAACCAATTCCTGAGAGAAATACACTCTTGAAAAGCATGAGATCTAGGAAGGAAGAAGTAGAACTGACATTATTTGATGATGGTACGATCGTGTTATGGAAAATCCAACAGGACTTAGCATTAATTAGACTTAATGAGTGAGTTCAGACAGCTGCCATCAAGGTGCTGTTAATATATACAGGTTAATTGCATTTTTCATGTACCAGCAACCTCCCCCCTGCCCCCAGAAAACAATGTTTAAAATGTCCGCCATGTGCACAAGTTGCCTGTGCTGGGCCACACGTGATCTTAGTGTGATTGCTGAGAGCAGCACTCACCTAGCCCTTTCTGTGAGTCTGAGGCTGGGCAACCCGGCCGGGCCCCGGGATGCCACAGTCAAGGTAGGGCAGAGCCTGATCAAAGCCCAACCAGGGCAGGTGCTGCTCTCAAGCTCACTCGAGTTGTTGGCAGAATCTATTTGTGAGGCTGTAGCGCTCACAAAGTTCTATTCTTCAAAACCAGTAGGAAGCAGGAGACACTCCCATGCGTGCCAGCCAGCAAGATGGAGCCCGCATGGTGGTGATGGGGAGGGAACACCCCAACCCCTTCATCTACTGGGCAGAAGCCAGTCATGAGTCTCTCCTGGCTCAAGGTGAGGGGGTCCCACAGGGCTGGCACCAGGAGGTGGGTGTCACGGCAAATGCTGATGGCTAGTCTGCAGAACCACTAAATTGCATCAACAGCACCGTGGGAACACTGTGTGTATTGTGATGGAGCCTGCCACACATATAAAGTGTAGTACAGATCAATTGCCTTCTTTTAGGACTAATACCTTTGTGTCCTAATTAAGGAGCATCTATCTACTCTGAAGTCATGAACACGTGTTTTTGTTTGTTTTCCTCTCTTTTGCTTTACTTTTAACAATCTGTCTACAATTCATCTGGAATTGACTGTTACATAATATAAAGGAACAAGAATTGTCATCTTATTCTTAGGAAGTTGTTGTATTTTGATGCTATTAAATAAATGCTTTAAAATTTTATTCCCTATTTCTTCTTGCTGAAGTTTAGTAACACATGTTTTTGGGTTTTCCTGGTATATGAAAAGAAAAGCGAGTTCACCAATTCCTGGTCCTTTGCAATTTAATATAAAATTTTGGAATCAACTTGCCAATTTCAGAAAACGACATTAAAACGTGACTGGAACTTTGGCTGTGATTGCACGGGATCTGTACATCAATTTGGGAAAATGGGGAGCCTCCCCGGTGGCGCAGTGGTTGAGCGCTGGGTTGCGAAGCTGCCCACAGCCTCCGTGGCGCCGGTTCGATCCCCGGCTGCTCCCCGGCCCCGGAGGAGGATCCCACATGGTGCGCAGACTTCTCCTGCCGCCCGCTGCTCCCCTCAGCAGTGTGCTTCGGTCCTTCTGCCTGTTCTGCTCCCCGCTCTGGCTCTGGTGAATTCTCTCACCCTCCCGCGCTTCTGACTGTGCCCAGTGCATGTATAAACAAAACAAACAAACAAATATAATAAATAAATGGATGAAAACATGCCTCTATAAAAAAAAAAAAAACTATTTCAATTTGGGAAAATGGGCATCCTCAGGATATTGGTCTTTTATCAATAAACACCATCTATCCCTCCAATTATTTAAATATTCTTTACATTTTTAATAATATTGTGTGACTTCTGTGTGGAGGTCTTGCACATCTTTTATTACACTTATATGTGTGGCAGAATCCATCACAATACACACAGAGTCCCCACAAATCAAGAGGAAGAGACAGTCAATCCCATCAACAACCTGGCAGAAGACTTGAACAGGTAACTTTCAAGAGAGAATCTCCAAAAGGTCAGTACACATGGGAGAGGGAGCTTGGCTGCCAGGTCACCGGGTAAACGACACGTCCTTCGACATGGAAGTGATGCCCCCACCAAGGGCCAGAGAGGTTGTGAGTGTCCTACGTGCCGGGAGGAAGACAACCTTGCACAGCTGCTTTGGGAAGCAGCTGGACAGAATTTACCAAAACTGAAATATACAGCCACGATGACCTGCCAATGAGACGTGCAGGTGTTCGGCTCACAGCAAGGTGTTCCGCCGGTCTGCTCAACAGAAGACGTGAGGGAGACGCAGTGGCAGCGCACGCCTGGTTTGCAATAGCCCCCCAGCCAGGAACAATCAATACGCCCCCATGGGGAGGAACAAGCACGGAGATGAAAATGAACGCAGGACAACGCCATGCGAGCAACTTATGTGATCTCACAGAGGCCATGGGGAGTGAAATGACCCCACACAAAAGGGAATTTACCGAATAATTCCATTCATGGTGATTTAACAAGTGGATCGTGTCCATAACATTCACTGTCGGTGGAGGGAGCGTTTGTGTCTGAGAGACAGTGAGCTGCCCTCTAGGGCTCTGGCACCAGCTGTCCCGCGGTGGGGAGGATCCTCGCCTGGCGCCCACAGAGGCCTGCGGGTGGGACGTGTGTGCCGCCACGACGTCTGCACCGCTTTAATAGAACTTCTGAAAATAAGTGATCCTGGACGTGAAGAGTTTTGTAAGCCAAGACACTCTTTAGCTACGTTTGTTATTTTCCTCCTGGGTTTCTAGAACTGTCTCCATCGATGAACGTCACGCCTCGTTGCAAGAGGGAGCATTTTCCGTCTTTTCCTAAGAGGCCGCCAATCTCCTCACCACTTAGCGCAGCGTCTTGCCGCACCGGGGCAGCCTCTGCATGCCGCGTCCAGGCGGGTGGTGGGCTTATCTAGCAGGTCACTTCCTTCGTATTTTCACTTTGAACACCTAAACTCCCATTTTTTAATAGTGACTATATTGAGATAAAAATTCACATGCTGTAAAATTTATCCTTTTAAAATATTCTACTTGTTGGTTTTTTGATATTCATAGCGGGGCACAGCCACCAGCACGGCCTCCTTTCAGAGCATTTTCATCACTCCCTCCCCTATGTCTCCAGCCTGGGGAGCCAAAAATCTGCTGTTTCTACGAGTTCCCTGTTCTAGACAGTGGACGTCAACGGGATGACAGAGCACACGGCGTGTGACCGGTTCCTGCCAACGTAGCATTTCGTTTTCAAGGTTCATCTGTGCAGCAGGTGTCAGAGTTCATCCCTTTTGTGGCCAAGTAATATTCCATTTTACAAATCATTCCATATTTTGCTTGACTCATTTTCATCTCGTGGGTGTTGGGTTTCCATTTTTTGGCAATTGTGGAAAACACAGCTCTGAGCATTCATTCATACCCAGGGAAGTCTATGCTTTCAGGTTTTCTCAAGTATATGCCTAAGCGTGGAATTGCTGGAGCATATGGTGCTCCATGTTTAACATTTGGAGGAGCTACCAAACTATTTTCCAAACCGGCTGTACCATTTTATACATTTTTCAAATCAATTAGAAATATATCGATGAGGTTTCAAATTTCTCCACATTTTTGCCAACACTTCTTGTTCCTTTTTTTTTTTTTTTAGCCATCTCACTGGGTATGATGTATTATTCATTGTGCTTTTGATTGGCATTTGTCTGAAAGCTAATATGTTAATGTGTCTATAAGACATTTTTGTATCTTCTTTGGAGAAGTGTCAATTCAGACTTTACCCATTTTTTTTAAAGATTTATTTATTTTTATACAAGAGTTGGGGTACAGGTTAGAGGCGCAGGAGGGTGAGAAGATTCACCAGAGACAGAGCGGGGAGCAGAACAAGCAGACAGACCAAAGTACACTGCTGAGGGGAGCAGCAGACGAGACAGGAGAGGTCTGCCACACCATGTCGGTATCTCCCTGGCCGTCCGGAATCGAACTGGTGCTGCAGAGGCTGCGGATAGCTTCACAGCTCTGTGCTCTACCCGCTGTGCCACCGGGGAGGCCCCAGATTCTATCCATTTTTAACGGACTGTTTTGTGTCTTATTGCATTGAAAGGGAATTTTATGTGTCCAGACACAAGTCCCTTATCAGACACCTAATCTGCACATATTCTCTCTCATTCTGTGGATTATGTTCCTACCTTCTTGATGGTATCCATGGAAGCACAAAAATTTTTAATTGTAATGAAGTCCAATTTACCTACCTTTCTTTAATTTTATTATTATTATTTTTTAAAGATTTATTTATTTATACAAGAACCAGGGTGCAGGCCAGATGTGCGGGAGGGTGAGAGGATTCACCAGAGACAGAGCAGGGAGCAGAAAAAGCAGAAAGACTGAAATCCACTGCTGAGGGGAGCAGCGGGTGAGACAGGAGAGGTCTGCTGCGCCATGTAGGTATCTCCCTGGCTGGCCGGGATCGAACCTGCACTGCAGAGCTGCAGACAGCTTCACAGTGCTGCGCTCAACTGCCTGCACCACCAGGGAGGCCCTAATTTTACTATTTTTTAGAAGGTTTATTTTTATTTATTTATGCATACAAGAGCTGGGGTGCAGGCCCGAGGTGTGGGGGTAAGTGGATTCACCAGAGACAGAGTGGGGAGCAGAACAGGTGAATCTACTGAAATCCACTGCGGAGGGGAGCAGTGGGGAGACCGGAGAGGTCTGCTGAGTCCTGTGGGTCAGCTCCCTGGCCGGGATTGAGCTCAGGCCACAGTGGCTGGCAATAACTTGATAGTGCTGCGACTTAACCCCTGCGCCACCAGGGAGGGTCCCTCTCTTTTATTGCTTGTGCTTTTTGTGTCTAAAATGACGTAGTTAAGTCAATGTCTGTGGTGGGAAGGGGTGAATCTACTTTCATGCTTTTGTATGTGGATGTGCAATGGCCCCAACACCATTTGTGGAAAGGATTATTCCTCTTCCCTTGCGTGTTCATTGTTGCCATATATCACTTTGCCATCTACGTGAGGATCTATTACTGGAGTTTTGTGATAAATTTTGAAATAGGGAAGTGTGAATCCTCATTTCCAAGATTGTTTTGGATGTTTGTTTCCCTTGCATTTCCATATGAATTTTAGGATTGTCTTAACAATTTCTGTAAGATAAAATCCAGGGGAATTTTGATAAGATTGTATGGAGTCTGTACGTCAGCCTGGGCGCCCTGCCACCTGGCAGCATGGAGTCTCCCACCCGTGAATGTGGGGCGACTTTCTTCACGTCTCATTAAAACTTCTCTCAGCATTGCTTTACAGATGTCAGGGTACAAGTAATGATCTCTTTTAAAAAACTTAACTCTCATTGTTTTATTTTTTGACTCGATCATAAATGGAATTGTTTTCTTAATTTCATTTTTGGATTTTTCAATAATAGTTTTGTATGTGGAAATATAAATTGCACCTGGAAATAGACCTTTTGAACACCGGCTTCATATCAACCGCTGTAGCCTTTTGTACCGTAAGCCATTTGCAGGCCTGGTCCAGTTGGAGTTGACAGGGCTGCTTTAGTTGATGGGTGAAGCCAGAATGTGTCACTTTGTCCCAGAAAAGTGTCCCTGGAGGCGCCCTCTCACTGCCTGACGCCCCGCGGGGCGCAAGGATGGTGCTCCACTGAGCAGCTGACATCCCGGCATGATAAGCGGACATCTGAGACGGCCCCCCCCTGTGAAAAAATACGGGGTGAGGGCAGCACCCCGAGGAACTCATCCTCAGGGGAGATTTCTGCATCCAGCCATGGGCACAAGGGCCAGGCCTACCTGGCAGGGTTTGCGATCTGGGCCATTTCCAAGGCCTGCGGGGGAGCAGAAGGATTCGCCTCCGGTGGATTCAGGCCACAGATTTCGCAGGGTCTTAGAGGTGCCGTCGGGTGAGTCCTGCTCCTCTGATTCCTCAGGTTTTGTTTCTTTTAAAAGGGGTTGTCTGATGCGCGGGGGGCGCCGGCCCAGGCCCGCCTCCAGGTCACCCAGGTGCCGTGAGCCCCCAGCCTGGGGGGCCGCCCTCCAGGGAGAGCCGTCGCCTGCCCTCCTCTCTGCGGGAGAGTCACTCTCCTGAATGGGAAGGAAATGGAATTTTAAAGGATGGCGTCCTCGGGCGGGCTGACAGTGGCCGCCGCGCTTGTTTATTCTCGGGTCTGTAAAAATGGCGCCTTCCTGCGCGCGGCCTCCGGGGACGGCTTCCCCGCTCCCTCTTCCATGTCGAGAGTCCTCCATGTTGTGGTGAGGAGCTGAGGCCCATTATTTAATTTCTGCACAATATTCCGTTGTGGGAATATGCATCCATTACAGAGCCCCTTCCCTGGCCGCGGACGCCGGGCTGGTGATTTCGTTTTTCTATTAGGCGCGCGCTGCCGCGGGCATCCGTCCCGCTCTCCTGGGGCCCTGTCGCTCCCCGCGGCCAGTGCCGGCCTGCGGCTGCTGCTCGGTCTGTCCCAGCCGCCGCTCCCTGGAGACCCCGGGCTCAGCCCTTTTCCTTCCCTGCCTTTGGTCCTCTGCGCCCGGCCGAGCGAGCAGGGCAGGCCTCTCTGTCAGCAGGACAAGGCTGCCCGTCTCCAGGGTGACCAGCATCTGTCATTTCCTCGGTGTTGCCAGCAGACCCTCGGGGTGGCCTCCCAGGGGCGAGGGGTCAGCAGCCCTGTACCTCCTCTGCCTGTCCACGGAGAAGGCCAGGGAGCGGGGCCAGCGGGCAGCAGAGCGGCAGCCTGGGAACTCCAGTGGGCACAGCTGCCAAACCGACCACCTGGACCATTCTTCTGGCACAGTGTGGAGAACCCGCACTGCTGGGGCGGATGCCACGGGGACAGGCGGTGACAGCAACAAGGACGGTGCCGTGACAATATCAGCAGGGCCCAGAGCACGGGCTCAGGACCGCTCCGCGTGCTCCGGTGACTCCAGGTGTCTCCGTCCGGCCACAGTGCGCCAAGCGTCCTCCACTCCCAAGGGGGCGGCTAGGGGGCCAGTGAGCGGCCCAAGGGCACCCGGCTGCGGGGAGGGACCGGGCTCGGCCTCTCGTCCGCCATCTGCTGCCTGTGCTCGGCCCGTCCTCCTTGTGGGCTGCCCGCCCTGCTGCCACCAGCTCAGGCCGCGAGGGACGCGGGGGCCTGGGGTGGGTGTCGGCCTCAAGGAGGGGGCGACTGTGCCGAGTCTTAGTGCAGTTCTAGCAGCCGCGGTTGGCTGAAGCCGTGAGTTTGGAATCTGTGGGTAGAAAAAACGCGGGAACAAGTGGATGAGGACGGCGAGACCCCAGCGAGGCTGCTCCCAGCCCCCCAAGAGGGCTGACCGCGGTACAGGCACCCCACGGGCACCTCCCGCAGGCTCCTCCTGGGGGCCTCGGGCAACTGTCTCCAAGTCACCCAGGCAGGACCCTGTGTCGCTTTTGTCCCCACAGTACCCCCATTGGTATAAATAGCACGTCGTGCTCCCACTTCCATGTGGCAGCTGGAGAAATTTAATTTTAAATTTTTCCCGTTTTTTCCCACTTCAAGTGTTTGTCCACTGGAGCTCCATTGACACGGCAGAGGGGACCTTGTTCTCTTCACAGCAGGCCGTGGTGGGGGCTGTCCAGGCCATGCCAGGCCATTATCCTGAGCCGGTCTCTGAGTTCACAGCAAATTACAGTTCTCTGCCCACTAAGCTTTTAGCAACGGAGTGTCTGTGGCCTCCTGATTTTTAATGCAGCGAGTTCAAACCATCATAATCTTTGCAGGCCGTTTGTAATATATTTATAGGAGCCCATCTCTCCACTGCCTTCTGAATTTCCTGCTTAGGATGCGATGGCAAAAGTCATTACACATTAGCAGTAATAGTATTTTCACTGGAATAAAGTGTTAATTACTTCCACATGTTAATAGAGTTGGGGGAGGGAATTTTTGCTATTGTTACTCTGCCGAAAATAATCTCCCTGTGATAATTTTCCAGGATATCAAAAACTGAATAATGATGCACTAATTAAGAAAGTAGGGCCTGCTCTAGGAGTTAAGACTGCATTAATTTTAATGTTTTTACAGGCCTTTAATTGGGGAGAGGACTGTAAATCGGGCGCCGGCCCGGCCCTCCCCGGCAGGCCGGTCTTCCCGGCTGCTCCTCTGTGCTGCAGCCCAAGGTCAACACAAGTTTGCAAAATCCCCCCGCTCTTCGCGCGGACGCCCCGCGCCGAGGCGCCCATCGATCACGCTGACAAGCATTTAACTCTCCGCGAGCTCGTGCTCTCACTTCTTAAATTATTAATTGCATTAAATACATTTTCATATTGTGGACGGTTTGCTACAAAGTGCGCCCTGGTAGGGAGGCGCGGGCCCGGGAAGGAGCAGAGGCCTCGGTGGGTCCCGGTGCCCACGGAGCTGCCCACGCGCGTCTCCCAGTGGCCGGGGGTCTGCTCCTCGCGAGGCTGCCCCTCCTGGCCCCCCGCGGCCTGGCCCGTGCAGGAGGACGCGTCTGTCCCGTGGGCACCTTCTCTGGGGACGCGGCCCCCTCCCTGGGCTGAGCAGGTGAGAGCCCTTGGAGGAAGGGGCCGTGTTTGATGACTGACCTCAGAGAAGACAGAGGCAGTTGGCCTTCCCAGGCCCATCAGCACCTCCCCCCTCCCCATTGGCCGTGTTTTGCCCTTCGAGTGTCTCTGTGTCTGACGACCACTGAGCCGGCCGGCGGCAGGAAGGTGGGCGCCCCTCTCCCTCCACTGGCTTGGAACACGGACATGCTACAGCGCCTTCCCTGTGTCATCTGCGGCTTCTGTGACGGGACGGCATCAGCCTATGTTGGTGTCCATCGTGAAATCCCAGAACACAGTCTCACCAAGATCTAGATGGTCGTGGGGCAAGTTGAAGGCTCAGGACACACTTCAGCTGGACGCTGCCGGGTTTGGGGTCGAAGGGTTGGCTGCGGTGTCGGATGCTGCGGGCCGGCTCAGAGCTGGGGAGCCCAGATGCGTGGCACGGTGGCCAGGGGCCTGCGTTCCACCAAAAGACCCTGTCTACTGTGGCTCTTCGGTGTGGGCCCTGGGATCACAGAGCTGGCCTGAGGAACAATTCTCATGTTCAGTGACGTGGACACTTACCAGGGATGGGGTGAAACAGGGACCCACCGTGTGAAGTCCAGCGTGGCACTGGGCAAGGCAGGAGGCCACTGCCCGAGCTGGACAACACAGTGGCTGTTCTTGCCTGCGGTCGTGAGGCGGGGCCTGGTTGGGGTCATAAGACCAGCCCCGCCGGCCTTTGTTTGCTGCGAGTCATCAACCCTCGGGGCATTGATTTCCACCCGCCCTGAAGCTCTCTGAGATCTGGAAGGTTTAGCTCCGGTTTCAGGCCGATGTTTCCCAGTGTTCTCTGATCGTCCTTGGGGAGCCGCACTGTGGCTGTCACACCCGCATGGGCCGAGGCTCAGCGCAAGGTACGAATGTCCCAGCACCTTCCCAGGGGCGCTGGGACCTGCTGGGCAGGATGCAAACCTGCCTGCAGGCACCTGTGCTCGATGCTCCCAGGCCCGACGGGCGACCTCACTGCACAGACAGGAGCGCGGCTGTCTGGGGTGTGCTTTGGTGTCCCAGGATGCTGCGGCCAGTTCACCATGTCCAGGGTGGAGAGAAGGGGTCCCCTAGGGCAGGCGCGGGTCCTGGAATGCTGGAACCCGGGGCTGGCTCTGCGGGTGGGGGTGACCTCTGCCCCCTCTACACTCCGTGGCTCCTCCCGTAGATGGAGCAGGTGTCCCCAGGTGTCCAAGTGTGCCTTGAGGTCCAGCGTTCTGGTCCTCCGTGTCTTCAAAGCCTCCCAGCCTCATGGCCTCCAGCTGTCCTTAGTGATGGACGAGCGTGTGCTGTGTATGGAGACGCATCTGCGGGACGTCGGCCCTGGCATTGGCCAGACCTAGGCGCAGATGGAGTCCTGGGTGTCGGGGCATCTGGGCCCGTGCTCTTTGGGAGCAAGCAGGCACCCACGGGGATTCGTGGAGGCTGCGGACACTGTCCAGAAATGGTCAGTGACTTTGATTCACTGCACAAACCCGTCGCCCTGGCTGGGAGCCAGTCAGGATCCTCAGGCTGCCGCAAACTTGAAGATGCCAGCAGGGCATGGCACCGAGGAAGCCTGGCTCCATGCCCACCCTGGTTAGTGAGAACCAGCCGGGAGCACCTGAGGCCCGTTGGCAGGGCTCGCCGATGCCTTTTTAAGAAAAGGCAAGCTGCCAACCGCGATGAAATATGCAAGTGTCCATCTGTTGCTCGAATTAAAAAAATTTCCTTCCCTTCTAGTGCCAAAAACCTCTCTAACTACTGTCCAGTGGTCTAACCTCCCATTCGAGGGGGGAGGGGATTAAGTAGGTTATTATCATTGGGGGGGAACTGTTGGATTGGGGGGCAAAGACATTCACTGGTAGGAAGGAGACACGTAGGATTCGACATAGATGCCAAGAAAAATATCATCACCTTCTTAGAACACTTGAGAGCTTTATAAATCACCAACTGTTTCTTGTCAAGAAGAAACCGGAGTCGTAAGAAGCCGTTGTCACCTTTCACTCCAGGTAAGCGCCTGCTCCCGACGTCCCCTGCTGGGGCCGGCGCTGCCGGTGCCTCTGGCTCCTGTCTGGTGCTGACATGTGGGCACGCGAGCTCGTGCTGTGTGTGGCACGCACACGCGTTTGTGTGCCACGCGGGCGTCTACGTCGCTTGGTGCGGACGGTCTCTAGTTGGCACAGAGGCACACCTGTCACGACGGCGCGTGCACGCGAGCTTTCCTGTCCGTGGGGTGCTCTGTCCCGCGGACGAGCGCGCACCGCAGACCCGGGACTCCAGGACACTCGCTCTGACTCTCGCTCTCTTCCTGCCTCTCCGGGTGTGGGTAGCGATCGTTTCCCTTCCTCTGTGGGTGAATGTTTCTGAACATTGGGCCCGTGGGCGCGCCAGGGAAAGTCAGGGGATAGGGCCACCTCTCTGGTAGTTGATGCCACTGAGAACACTTATGGGGTGTGCAAGAGGGCACTTCAGGTCCGGCCCCCGACACAGCTCCAAGGGAGGTGGCCTTCGCCAGGCCTGCCAGGATGGCCAAAGTCAAGACCCAGAGGAAGGGCTGACAAAGATCCCTGGCATCCTGAGAGGGTCCCCGGGGCACTCAGCCGCTCCCCGCTGCAGGAGGGCCACGGGCTAGGGGTGGCCTTTGAGCGGGCGCCTAGGCTGGCAAAGGGAGTCTGGGGTAAAGCGGCGTGATGGGGAGCCTGGCAATCACAGGGCGCAGAGGGGGACCCCCGGCAGAGGAAGTCAGCCCCTGCCCGTCCCTGTGCCCCCAGCTGCCCGCGTCTCATCCACGTGCCGATTCCTCGCGTGGCTCCGGATTTCCTCTCTCGCGCCACGTTGTGCTGTTTCTCTTCCCTGGACACGTCCAGCAGCTCGAGTGCCCCCCACACGGGGGTGTCTCTCGCTGGCGTCTGCCGTGGGGCAGGGCCTCCCCAGGGCGCTCGCCTTCACCACGACGCTATTTGGAAATTTACTTTTATTCATTGTCTCTGCTCTTTCTCTCATTTTTGAGGTGCTTTCTCCGAGCTTGGCCAAGATTTAACAAGCTTTAACATTGATTTGATTTGTTTTTCAGCGTGAATCAGCGTAGTACTTTCACCATAGAAGCAACACAGGCTTATCTCAGAAAGGGAAGCCTTCCGAAACAATGAGAAAAAAATATTACAGTGACATGAAATGGCAGTAGTTGTCTTTTTGCATTTGTTTCTTGTTTTTGTAATTTTCTTCAAGTGAACATATGCTAGTTACATTTATTTATTTATTTATTTTTAAATGATTTATTGATTTATACATACAAGAGCTGGGGTATAGGGCAGAGATGCGGGGGCTGAGAGGATTCACCAGAGACAGAGCAGGGAGCAGAACAGGCAGACTGACGAAACACACTGCTGAGGGGAGCAGCGGGGAGACAGGAGAGGTGTGCTGTGCCATGTGGGTAGCTCCCTGGCTGGCCGGGGATCGAAATCTTGTTGCAGAGGCTGTGGATTGCTTCATAGTGTGGTGCTTAACCCCTTGCGCCACCAGGGAGGCCCCAGCTAGTTACATTTAGGCATACATGCAAGTGTAATTACAGCACACGCATATAGTATATGTGCACACATTTAGTGGACACTTGGTATATAATAATGCAGTATTTGGACTGATTATATATACATCTACCAGGAGACACAGAGATCAAAAATGCTATGACTTATACTTGGCATTTGCTAGCCTCAGAGACAAATTTTGAAGAATTTGTGTTCTATTCTCTATAAAAGTTCGTGTGAAGTTGATATTTCTTTCCTAAATGTTTGAAAGAATTTAACAGTTACGTCATTGGGGTCTTGCCTTACTTTTCTGGGATGACTTTTAATGAAAAATTCAAATTGGGTTATAACTACAGAACTATTGTGATTTTATATTTCTTCTTGTGTAGTCTGGTAGGTTGTATGTTGGAAGGAATTTGTCCAATTTATCTGTGTCTCCAAATCCAGGGCCACGAAGGCCCTTGCTGTGGCCTTGCTGGTATCCGTGGACTCTGGAGAGTCGGAGGCCTTGCTCATTTTCTTTCTTGCTCTTTTTGATCAACATTTTAAGGATTTACAATGTTGATGTTTTGCTGAAAATGTCAAATACATTTTGTTGGTTGTATGTTTGTTTTACGTTTCGCTGATTTCTTCTCCATTTTGATTGTTTCCTTTCTTCCACTTTCCCTGGACTTAACTTCTGTTTTTTCTTCTTGAAATGGATGCTTAGTCTTTGGTTTTTTTCTTTCTTTTCTAATATGTAACTTTAAGATCATAGACTTTCTCCAAGCGCTGCTTTCATTACATCTTCCATGTTTCAATATGCTCTTTTTTTATGGTCTCTTCAGTTCAAACTAATTTTGAATTTATAAACTTTCCACGGCTGTTTGGATGGCTTTGCTTCTAAGCAGTTGGCATTTTTCTCAGTTCTCTTTATTTTTGTTTTCTTACATGCACTGTGATCAGAGATCCGACCTGGGTGATTTTATTCTCTGACATCTGAGTTGAGCTCAATGACCTGACAAGTGTCTGCTTCGGAAAACGCTCCAAACACACTAGAAAGGAGAATCCGACACAGCAGCCGCCGTGATCTGTGGATGCGGATTAGATCACGTTTGTTGATCTTGGGGCTCAAACCTTTTAGATTCCTGTTGGGATTTGCTCATTTTATCAGTTACTAAAGAGCTGTGCTAAAATCTCCAGCTGTGATTGCCAGTTTGTCTACTTTCATTTCAGTCCTGTTCACTGTTTCCTCAATTTTGAAATTATATGACTTGGTGCATACATGTTTTAATTGCTCAAGACTTACCATACATCCCTCTATGTCAGGCTGTGCTCCCTGCGTTAAAATCTCCTTTTTCACATGTTAATATAGTTTGGATAACACTCTTCTATTTTAAACTTTCTGTGTTCTAGCATTTAGGATGTATCTGTCTCTTAAAGTAGCATAAGATTGGACTTTTTTTTGTTTTCATCCACCTGACAGTCTTGTCCTTTTAATTAAAAGACTTTGTCCGCTTAGCTTTAGTGTGATCCACCTTTCTCAGTAAGCTTAGGAAGGAATTCCCACCTTGTATTTTCTTCAACTAAGTCCTATCTTGGAGCCCTTCCCTCTTTTGCCTTTCAAACCACTCAGATATCTGAATGTTCCTCACACTTTCTAGCCATTCTTCCTAAAATCCTGCTCATACTGTACCCACACCTCAGTCCTCCTGTTAATTTTCTTCAAAAAGCTGACCCTGGGGATCCCTGGTGGTGCAGGGGGTTAAGCACCACACTCTGAAGCAATCCACAGCCTCTACAGTACGAGTTCCATCCCTGGCTGTCCAGGGAGCAACCCCCATAGTGCGGCAGACCTCTCCTGTCTCGCCTGCTGCTCCCCTCAGCAGTGTATTTCAGCCAGTCTGCCTGTTCTGTTCCCGGCTCTGTCTCTGGTGGATCCTCTCACCCCGCGCCCCCCCGCACCTTTGGCCTATACCCCAGCTCTTGTATGCATAAATAAATAAATCTTTAAAAAAATAAAAATAAATAAAAACTGACCCTAAATATCAGTCATTTCTTAAGATGCTTCCTTGGACCTTTCCTTTCTCTCCAAGTTGTCCCTTAGTAATCTTATTCACTCTCTCTTATTAATGCCTTTTCCACTGATATAAGCACTAGAAACAGTTCCAATTGCCTGCTGGATTTCTCTATCAGTATCCCCGAGGCCATCGAAAGTCTGTGTGACCACACTCAACTTGTAAATTCTCCTTCTACCCCTGCTAAGCCCGGCGCCTCCAGGGAGCCCTCCTGCTGGGGAGTGACTTCATGCTCAGCCCCCTAAGCCTGAAACCTCGCTCCGAGCCCTTGCGCACACTTCTTGGCTCAGCTGCTAACCAGGTCGCTGACCGGCCTCACTGCTTCTGCCCCATGCCTGCCTGTGAGCACTGATCCTTTTTTCCCAAGTCTCACCTCCTCGAGAAGCACCTTCAGTCTCAGCTGAACCGCGTGGGTGCCCCCTCCAGTGCTCCACACTCGCGCTTTATGCTCCTCTGTGTGGCACAAATCGCTATTGTTAAAAAAAATATTTGGAATCCCTCTAGATCCCAAGTCCCGGCTCTATTTTCCCTGTGTTCTCAATAAATAGGCACATATTGGGTGTTTGATGTTATTTTGAATATCGGAAGAATGAAAAGTGTTAAAAGTGTTGTTGCTGGAGTCCTTTCGCTCACTTTTTATTAGCAAATACATTCAGAAATACCTTTGCTAACACACGAAAGACAGCTATTTCTGTGTTTTCATTTAGCTTTCATTACTCGGACAAGCATTTTATTGCACACGCACGGCGCACGACGGCTTTCCCCGCTGACTAACAGCGTGTCCCGGTGTGTTCTGAGTCGTACTTTACAGCCGCGCCGTGACTAATAGTTTCTATTTCATAGATGAGAAGTATAGAGCAAAGAATTATTAAGGACTGGTTAAGGACTTTAACCAAAGTCATCCAGAGGAAGCAGATTTAAAATTAGGTCACAGGCTAGTGCAACTTACTCTTAAAAGTTCTTGCTCTAAAATGAGTCTGTTTAGAAGTCTTGGTAACTAAAGACTTTCATTAAAATAGCACCGCGTGACAGTCCAACATGGCTCATCCCTTTCAGCTGCTGTGCTGTGGGTCACGGCATCTCGTTCGTCTGACAATAATCACGTCGCTGTTAATGAGGGTCGCCCCCGGCGTGTCTACGGCTGTACCGCCTGCTCAGCTCATGCTCTCAGGCTGTGGGACGAGACGGTGTTTACTTACGTCACTGAGGTAGTGATGGTTTACAACGCGGCATGTGATGGGGTGCGGGCCTACACCTCTTCAGAAGTATTTGTGACACCGCACCCACCACCTGACCCCCACAAACCTCTACCGCAGCCCAGGCCCCCAAGATGCAGTCCCCCCATCTGCCCCTCTGGGAGCTTTAATTCCACAGGCCGACTCCTTGGGTTTGCTTTGATTTTCTGTTTGTCTGTTGGTTTGCTCTGTATTCCATCTCCCAGTGAAATTATGACATTTTCATCCCCATTTTCCAACGAGGGCACGGAGACTCGCTGGGCTGAAGCGGCTCAGGCTGCCCAGGCTGGTGCCCTGCAGGCCTGCGGCCTCGCTCTGCGGAGCCTCCCCTGGGTGATGTCTCTTGTCTGCCATCACCCCGGGGCACAGGCACCGTCCTTCTCACCGCACTTCCCTGGCTCCCGTGGTCCTGCTCATCCCAGCCGGTGAGCAGTGGCAGTGCTTGTGCGTGCATGTATGTGGGGTGTGTGTGGTGTGTGTGTGGTGTGTGGGGTGTGTGGTGTGTGGTGTATGTGTGGTGTGTGTGTGGTGTGTGTGTGTGTGGTGTGTGTGGGGTGTGTGTGGTGTGTGTGGCGTGTGTGGCGTGTGGTGTGTGTGGTGTGTGGTGTGTGTGGCCTCAGGCGGCACCAAGTCCTGCCTGAGGGGTGCAGAGACGTGGCCCCCGAAACTGGTCGCTTCGGCCCGGAGGGGTTCCCAGTGCTGGGGTGAAAGCCGGTGCTTTGCGGCGGGGCAGCGGGGCTGGTGTGGGTGAAGGGTCCAGAATTGCACCCGCGAGTCTTGATGCCAGTTCCGTCATCTTCGCGCCCCACAGGCCGGCGGCCCCAAGGGCCTGGAGGAGGCTGGGGTTCGGGGTGGGGCGGTGTGCAGCCACCTGGGGTGACGCTTCCAGGGACACTTGCGGCTCCCTGCGGGCAGTGCGAGAGGTGCGGGTGTCCCTGGCCTCGCAGGTCAGCGGGCGCACCTTTCGGGGAGTCCTGGCCAGCGGCGCCCCCGAGCCCACCCACCGCCCCGGGAGGAGACACGCTGGCCAGGCCCTCGCCGGGGCCCCGCCATGCCCGGCGTCCCAGGACTGACTCCCCCTCGCCTTTGCCTCGTTGGTAAATTGGAGGGGTTTGGACTAGATAATCGCTTTTATTGCTTTAATATAATACAGTTCAATGATTTTTAAAAAATTCACACTTCACGTAATAATAGCAGTCCTTGGCATGTTTAGTGGAAATGAATAAAAAGGCTTTTAAAAATAGCACGGCTAGGGTAGTTTGCGATAATTGAGGCTATTATAGGTAGAAATGAGTCATGCAGAAGCAGGGTTTGGGTATTTTTCATTTAACAATTAAGAAGTGTCCTTTTCTAGAATTTTCACTGGGGGTCCAGTAATTAAATCTTACCTTTGCCAGTTTCGGGGACCACAGGTCCAGGCTTCCCGCTGAACAGCAAGTTCCTCACTTTGGCGCCTCAGGTGGGTGACCCCTCCAGGGACGAGGCAGGAGTCTGGGCTTGGATGCCCAGGAACTGAGCTTGGGGCACCAGCGCGGGCCAGAGGGTGGGCAAATGCGGGGGAACCCTGTCAGGACTGGACCTGGGGAGGCCCAAATGGACTCATGACAAAGCCAGGTCAGGAAGTGTGCGACCAAGTGCGGCCACTCCCCCGTCTGGGCATCCATGGGGCAGTCTGAGCCACAGAGCGGTCAGGCTGACCGTGTTTGGTGGACAGGATGGTACAGGGCCTGTCCGGGGACCGTTCCGGGTTGAGTTCTGTGACCCTGGCAATCCCCGATACGTCAGCGTGTGACCTTCTTGGGAGTAGGGTCTCGGGTCTTTCCGGAGGGGATCCAGTTTCCGTGAGGTCGTGGGGTGCCCACCCCAGCTGTGCGGGGGGCATCGGGCCGAGTAGACAGAGACGGGTCTTTTCTGTGTTGGCCGGGCAAGTATCTTGATGCGCGTGTGTCTGAGACCAGTGGGCAGGTGAGGGTCAGCGCTGAGAAGGTTTACACAGTTTGCAAGATTCTAGAAATTTTCAAATCTGGAGAGATGAACGGCCTTCCCAGGACTCACAACAGGCACCCCGACTGCAGGGGCTCTGCTGAGGAGCCGGCCGGTGGAGGCAGGGGTCCTCCACTTGCGGGCGGAGCGCACGTGATCTGGACCGAAGTCCCCCCGTGTGGCGGGGTCTTTGCGGGGTGTTGAGGAAGCGGAGCCCTGGCTCCCGGGGCCCGGGCACGTGATGCGTTTGTCTCCCTCCTGCTGGAGAGACGGCCGCGCCGAGCACTCGGTCCCGCTTTCGGGGAGCTGGTGGCAGGTTAGCGCCACAGCTGCCGGGAAGCCGACCGAGACATTTTTCAACTTTTCTTTCTTGCTGCTGCTGCTTCTTCTTCTTCTTTTTTTTTTTTTTTTTTGTTGCTCCAATTTCTCTTTTGCCATTGCATTAATTAGAAATTTAGGTAAATGACATAAGTGCCCCGATTTTTTATATCTGCCAGGAGAACAATTAGGCCATTAGAAGTAACAAATGGTCCGGACTCATGTTGCCTGTTGAAAATTTTCAAGCTACATTATTTCTGACAAGAAAAAAACAAATAATAGTTGTTTTGGCCAATTTTTACCATGAGCAGTGTCAGCGCCAGCAGATGCAGCCGGGCCGGCCCCCCCGTCATGGCTCATTACAGCGCGGCTCTGGCGGCTTCCATTCCTTTAGGTAAACAGTTATTTACATGAACTGCGACATTTTTCTTTGGTGACAATTTCTAATTGTTCAGGCAACCAAGGGTGATGTATTAAACACTCGGAAAAAGGCTTCACCTGTGAAACAAATTACTTTAAATTAACTATCCTTTCAAAAGAAAGGCGAAATTTCGAGATGGACAAATTAGACCTTCCGCAGGCACATATGGTAAGTGTTTCCAGCACGTCCCTGCTGGTCCTCACTCCGGAGAACAATTCTTCATGATGGAGTGGAAGGCGCCCGGCTCATCTGGGGGTCCTTTCCACGCCAGCTCTCGCCGCCATGCGTCCAGGAGGGGCCCGCGGGCTGGAGCTGCGCCGCTCCCAGGGCATTTGTGGCTTCGCTGCCTCGGTACCCTCTGCTGTCTGAGGTTAACTCTTTCGGGGGTGAGCCCCCACCGAGGCCTCCCCGCAGCAGCCCCCTCCCCGTCCCGAGCACAGGCTTTTGTGGCGTTCGAGCTCCCCGAGGGTGGGTGCAGGCTGCTCCGTCGGTGCCCCGGCATCTTCCGGGGTGGGAGGGCAAGTCCCTGTCCTGGGTGGGCTGGCGAGGGCCAGATTAACGTGGGCACGGAGTTTTGGGGTGTTCTGCTTAGGCCCTGGGCTCCGGCGCCGAAGATCGCACAGGAAACATCGTGGTCAAATCCCTGTTAAGCGTGTGGGTCGCTGTCCTCAGCTTCGTGTCTCAGAACCTCGGGACGGCCTTGCCGGGGAGTGCGTGTCCCTGGAGCGAGTGAGGATGCGCATGGGGAGCACGTGCTCTGCCGAGGACGCCGGTTCTCAAAGCCAAGCCCGCAGGCACACCGCCGAGGTGCTGCCCATGCTTCTGGAGCGTGAGGGCGCACCCGAGGGCGCACCTGCGTGCACAGGTGGGAGGGACTGTGCCAGGGGTGACTGTTCCCCAGAATTTGCATCTGCTTCCTCAGGTAGAAGCCAGTTCTGCTGACACGGCACAGCTTGGGCTGGGATGTCCTTGCAGGGTGTATGGCCAGTGTAGGGCACACGTTCCCCTCTGGTGAAGGGGGCGAAGCCAACACTGCCCCTGGAGCTCCGAGTGCGGGCGCTGCGCTGCAGCTCGAACTCTTCTGAGGCCCGCCCGGCCCTGAGCAGAACCTCTGGCCTTTGCTTCCTTCTATTGCCTTGGCCTCTCTCTAGACACTCTCCTGTGTTCTAGAAAAATCAGAGTCTTGTTCTACTCGGGTGGTGACACTTTCCTTAACCAGTGCGCAGCGCTCACTTCAGAGGCCCTCGCCACGCATCGCCTCTGACTCTTCAGACGGAACTATCTCCCGAGCCTGCTTAGTGACGCAGTGACGGCTCACGCGGCCTGTTCACACAGTGCGCTGCACTTGTCTGTCTTCATGGACATCCCGCTCCTGAGAGAGGAGGCCTTTAGGGAGTTGGTTCCCGTCGCTTGTTAAGACGCGGATCTGAGTGTTCTTGACTGTCCTCGGGCTGCGTGTCCAAACCACATTCAGACTGAAAGAGACCTCGTTAAAAATGTGTGTTTCCATTCTTGGTCAGAACTTTGCCCTTTCTGAGAAACAGGCAGTGGACCACGCACGGGGGATTTGCAGAGACGCTGGGAGGAATCAGCTACCGTGCAAACGGGCGCGGGCCAGGAGCCGGGTCCATGCGCCTTGTGCTGACTGAGCTTTTCTGCCTCTCGAGGGCTTGCCTGGTGACATTCTCATAGGAAAGTTCCAGGAAAAGACCGTGGGCGGCCAGCGGTGGGTATAGGGAGACCATGAGCAGGTGGGCGAGGGCCTGGGGGCTCAGCCCACACCACACCTGAGCTGGCCCCGTCCGTCTGGGAGAAGCAGAAACTGCTCGAGCAGCCACCCCCACAGCAGGTGGAGAGGTGGGTCTCCAGGCGGGCGCGGGCTCTTTTGTCCCCTTTCAAATCACATAATTCTTAAAAGCTTCTGGTTGCTTCCAGGGTTCCAGCGCATACCAAGAAGACAGGTGCCTGCTTTGGTTGAATCTTTTAATTCGATCTGTAACCCCCCTACATAGGTTGAAATCGCACACCGACACCTCAGAATATGACCTTATTTGGAAACGTAATTGTAGATGGACTCAGTTACAATGCGTCCCGCTGAGGGGGTGGCTCTGACCTGCGGGGACTAGGGCTCTGGAGACAAGATGGCAGACGCAGACAGGACGAGATGTGAGAAGAAGAGGAAGAAAGGGCGACAGACAGAGGCAGCAGAGCCGAGGGCCTCGTGAGGCGACCACACCCCCCTCCCCTCCGGCTCCCTCCATCTCAGCCCTGGGGGGCCAGATGGAAGCGGCAGGGAGGGCAGGAGAGAGGAGCCAGAGCAGGTCAGCTCCGCTGCAGCCACCACTGTGCCAGGTGGGCACTGTGGGCGGGGAGGGGATGGCTGGACTCGGAGTGCAGCTGGGGAGAGGCTGCTGTGCCCGGCGGATGAGGGTCTCAACTGGGGCATTTTTGAACCAGAGCGAGGAGGGGTTTGGGGCCCACTAGGGACGCCAGAAAGGGCTGGCCCCAGGCTTAGTGGGGGCCAGGCAAGGCGCGCAGCGGCCCGCTCATGACCGGAGGCGGGGGTGGGGTGGGGTGTGGTGGGGGGAGAGCTGTCCTTTGACCTCACCTGCGCTGACCTCGGGGCTAACCCAGTGGGCATAAACTCAAGAGCAGGAAACCCCGGGCGCTAACACGTGACCTGTCAGCGTTCATAAAGGGAGGGTCGCCGGGACCTCATGAACCCCAAAGTACCACGACACTAGCGGGGAGGCTTAAGGTTCTTCGGGCTAACACCAAGCGCAGGTGCAGGACATTTCAACAATCTGACTGGTATGCAAAATACTATGATATAACTGATTTATTTAGCTTTATAAACTATGGAGAATATGCATTATTTTTAAATAGCCACCAATCAGTTAAAAAATATATATATAACATATTTCAAAAGAAAATATCAATATATCCCCCCAAACGGCATAGTTTATCACCGACGCACACCCTCGTGGTGATGCAGGGAATCTAGGCAGAAATAATAACAATTTAAAAAACTGTAATAGCAAAATAGCTATTTGGAAATTAAAATTATCTTGTGAATGTGGAAAAGAAGGGCAACAGAAACAAGCAAAGGAAAAACAAACTTCCATTATGGTTTATTGAAATAATACGAGCACGGCCGTGGGCAGCCCTGGCATGGCCCCAGCTGTGCCAACACGCAGATTCAGAGCTGTTAGGTTTTCAATATGATCAACAAAAAAGAAAATAAACCTAAACCATCCCACTTAAGGAGATAAAAATAGTATAAATTCACCGGAGAATATTAGCACAAAGAAATGATCTATTCAGTTATTATAAACGAGCGATGAGTAAAACTGAGCGCTGGTTCTTTAGAAAGAGATAAATAGTAGCCATGATCCAAACAGCCAGAAATACCGCTGTGCAAAGGCGCTCGGCAGTTGAGGACGTGTTTACAGAGGCCTGAGGATCTTTGATAATCTTGATTTCATCATGGGTGTCTGGAATATACAGATTAAAATGGACTCAGAGTTGAGAAAGAGTAAAATCGGAATGAGCCACATTACCACGCGGAACTAAAACAGAAACCCAAACTATTTACCTCCTAGGACCCAGAAACGCAGTCGTCACCAAGGTTTCAAATGCAATTCCCACTTCTTTCTGATTTTCAAGCTACAATTAATTTCTCCTCCATAAAAGTGATGGATGAGCATAGTCAAGGAGAAAAATTTTTTAAATTCATTTTATGAAGTTATAAGTCTCCTGACGTCAAAGCTTGATAAAGCTATATAAAGAAGCTTAAACATCAATTTTACCTATAAAAAGGGACATGGTGGTTTGAAATAAAAAAGAATTAAAAAACCTGAAAGGAAGAGGGTATTCAAAAACGGCACTGAACGCTGGCATTTGCCCGTGAGCCGCGGTGCCCTGCGGGCCTGGGTCTGGCGCCCGGGCCGGCCGCCGAGGCTCTGGGGCTGGGGCAGGCGGCAGGGCGCCCGCTGGCCCTGGTGGGGAAGGAGTGGAGCTGATATTTATGGGCCCTGGATTTTTCTGAGTTCCAGTCCAAACTCTGGAGAAAGACACATTTTACTTCATCGTATTTGTTAGCAGGCAAGAGTGAATCATGGAGAAGAAATCTGTTAGCATCTGTGACATTTGCTGGACAAAGGAAAAGCACATGCAATTATCTTGTGGGATGCTGGCAAGTTACTTGACAAAACAGCATTTGCTCCCCGTCACCGTAACGAGGAGACGGCGGCTCTGGAACACGGAAGCCGCGTCTGGGCGGCATCAGCAGCTCCGGCCCCAGGTCTCATTAGCCTCACATGGGCAGCGGGAGGGACCGGCAGGCGCCGTGATGCTGATTTTAAAGAAGCTATTTTGTAAATTTTAGTGAAGAGAAATACAAGGAAGGACAAAGCTACCGGAATAGAGGCGATCGGCTCAGCTTTGTGTGGGTCGTGTAGCTGAGCGTGAGAGCAACTTAAAGGAATCAGCTGAAACAATTTAGAACCATTAAGACAATTTGAGCTAATTTTTAAACAATTTTACCAAAATTTTCAACTAATATTGAACTCATGTCAGAAATGAATCGATTTTTATTTAACGCAGCGCAACTAAAACCTAAGAGTGGGGAAAGATCTTATTTATAATAGTGACAGAAATATAAAATGAGTCTGAGTAAAATTACAAAATGTCCTGGAAAAGTATTAAAAATTATGAAACTTTGCCAAGGGAAGGGGAAAAAAAAAGACCTAAATGAATATAAAGAATAATGTTCCTGTGTAAGAAGATTTAGTAGTGCAGATGTCAACTTTCGCCTAATTCATCTACAAATTCAATGAATATCCAATTCTAGTCCCAGTGGGGCTTGGGGTGGAACTTAACAAAATGTTGTTAAAGTTCATCTGGAAAAATAAATGGCTGGGAAGAGCCAAGGAAATTTTGAAAAATAAGAATAATGAGCAAGGACTTGACCTACTAGATATTAAAATACTAGAGTGATTAGAACAATGTGCTCTCCGTGCAGGAATAAATGGATCAATAAAACAGAAAAGAAATTTCAGTAAGAGACATAAATAATTTAGATATAAGAAAGATGACATTTTAGAGTAGGAAGGAAAGGATGGATTACTCATTAGTTTGGGGAAACTAGTTAAACATTTGGAAAAAGAAAAGTTAGCTTCTACTTTATAATCAGTCTGAAAACAAGTACCAGAAAGATTATATTTAAGTTTAGGAACGGAGTTATATTAACATCAGGAAAAATTTTGATATAAGCCTTTCTCTAACCTCTCTGGGGTATCAAATGCAGAAACCAAGAAAGAAAAGTACATAGATTTGAATTTAGAAAAATGGGCTCGAAAATTAGACATTGCAAGACGAACAATACATTGTGAAATCATTTACAACTTATGCTACAGTCCAAGCGCTAACATCTCCAGCATATGAGGAATTCTTCAAACCACTAAGGAGGAGATCAACCAGAAATCCCCGCTCTTGGGAATTTATCCTGTCCTCACTCACAGGGTCTCTCCTGATCTCTCTTGTTCTCTGTCTCTCTGCCTCTGTCTCTGTCTTTGACTCTCTCTCTCTCTCTCTCTCTCTCTCTTTCACACACACACACACACACACACACACACACACACACGAGAATTTATTCTGGTATGTCAGAAGAAAACCAAAATAAAGATAATCAATGCATCCAGCCTGGCGGGAGCTTGGCCCAGCCCCTCCATGGGGTGCGGTTCTCTGCAGGCAGGAAAAAGAACATGGTCTGTGATAAAATGAGAAAACCTCCAACCTATTAACCTATGCTGTTAAATAAGAAAACAAGGTAAAGAACTTGTGTGTGTGTGTGTGTGTGTGTGTGTGTGTGAGAGAGAGAGAGAGCGAGAGAGAGAGAGAGAGAGACAAGATTTCTATGTAGGACTCAAAGAATATTATTAACAGTGATTATATTTGAGGGGGAAACTGGGGTTTGTCATGGGAATAAGGAGGACATACATTGCAATTTTTTCCCGGCACCTGTTATTCTTCCTTTTATTTTTTGTTTTTGGTGAAGTGACATGATTTTACAGCCTTGCTCATGTTTTGCCAGCGCAGGGTTTCTCCCCTCAGGTGCAGCCACTTTCTTTTTTTGAAATACCTGTATACGAGGCGTGCTCTAGCCATTTGTGGAGACAGGGGTGGAATGTTCCTGAGCTTTAAAATCTTTTACGTGTGGGCCTCCCTGGTGGCGCAGGGGTTAAAGTCTCAGCGCTATGACCGCCGAGGGCTGAAGTAGATCCCGGCCAGGGAGCTGACCTGCGGGGCGCAGCAGACCTCTCCTGTCGCTCCCCTCAGCAGTGGATTTCAGTCGGTCTGCCTGTTCTGCTCCCCACTCTGTCTCTGGAGAGTCCTCTCACACCCCACACCTCTGGCCCGTACCCCAGCTCTTGTGTGCATAAATAAAAAAATAAATCTTAAAATCTTTAAAAAATGTCAACAGACATCACTGGAATGAAAGTACGAGCAAGTTTAGTTCTCTGTGCTTTTCTGTGGTTAAAAGCTAACACAAACCAATACATATTAGGTCCAAATATGAAATGATGGGGAGAAAAAACTGCAGAAATTGTAAAAGGTCAATGAAATAAAGGAGAACTATAAATGCCCAACAAGCATAAAGTCTCTAAATCTGACTAGTAATGAAATGCAACAAAAATGAACTATCCTTTTGCTTATAACATTGCATGTGTCTTTGCTCACAAAACCCTCTCGCGATACCGTGTGACGGCGGCAGGTATAGAGGTGGGTGCAGCCGAAGAAATGAAGTGCATGATGCAACCTGTCTGGCTGCAGATTTTATAGTAAGCAAAATTCCATTTTAAATTTTGCTCTGTGGATGTAATTACGGATGTTAATAAGGACTTGGCTTCAGAGGATTTTATTGCAGTCTCTTCGGTGGTAGGAACAGAGTAATCAGTTGTATATTCACGGTACATTCATACTGTGAAATACCAGGCCAGCCTTCAAAATTGCTGTGGAAAACTATTTGGTCTAAACTATTTAGTGTAAAATGCAGCCTGGATGGTTTGATCCAAAATTTAATTTAAAAAGTGTGAATTCTCATGGAAAAGGCTGGAGAAGTCGCCGGCCATGAGGAGGCCGCTCCCCGCGCTGCGGCGGGGGTGGGGTGGGGTGGGGTGGGGTTGGGGGGCCTTTCCTTCTGCCCTCCGGTCTTCAGTCCCCGAGGTGGGTTCCGGGGAGTGGGCACCTCGCCGGTTCTTTACTTTTGCAAAGACGCGCTCCGTGCAGTAGGTCAGAAGGAAGAGGCAAAGCATCGGAGGCTTCACTTGCAGGAGGCGCACAGGGGCTGAACAAGGGATCGGGGAAAAGGCAAAAGCAAACTAGCAGGCTAGGGATAAATGGGAGACTCCAGCTGGGGGGGGGATTGCACGGGGTGGGGGAGCACAAGGGACTTGCTGAGGGTGCACGGGTGACTTGTGGGGGGAATTTTATGGGGACCACGCCTGAGAGGAGAAATCGAACATCGCACAAAAGTGAGCACTATGTATGTATGTATGTGTTTATGTGAGGACGGGAGGCCCCTGACCACTGTGCCTGGCACCCAGAGCACCCAGAGCACCCAGAGCCACCCCTGCCGTGGTCTGAAGGAGCTTTCCCTTGGTGCCCCCGCCAGGCGCTTCCGTACCAGCCAAGGTGAGCGTCCCATGCCCACGGCCAGCCGGGACCTCCTGCCCCAGAGGCGGCCTCGGGGTTTTCTCTCTTCCTCCCCGGCCCCCCGCCCACCTGTCTGTCTCTTCTGGCCCGCCCCCCACTTTCCCCAGGCAGCCAGGTGCGCTTTCACTGCGCTTGACGATCACCTGCCTGTTCCAGGGCCAGCGGTTGCCCAGGGTGCTTGGTCATTCCTGGGCCAACGCTTCCAGCTGCCCCGAGGACCCAGGGAGACCCAGGGGCGCCCCTCTCTGTGCCGAGCTGTTCGGGCTCCACATGTCTTCGTGCGCCGTGTCCGCACCTTCTGTGCATCAGCACACCACAGAGGACGCACACACACGTGCACACACATAGCACACATGTGCACACACAGCACACACACAACACACACATGCACACACGTGCACACACACCTGGTTCACACTGCAGCACGGCAGTGCCAACACCAGCACTCCAAGAGTGCACACGCTGTGACCAGAGGCAGGTGCAGGGAGGGTGCGGGCAGGCGCCCGCCCTCCTGCCAGTCTTCTCCAAGAGAGGGTCCCTGTGGGGCCAAGCCAAAAGGGAGGTCTCGGGTCCACGGGTCGGCTCGCACTGGGGGGCAGCACGGCTCCCCCCACAAAGCCAACGCCTCAGCCTCAGGCTACCTTTGTCTCCAGAATCTCAGCTCCAAGGGCACTTTAACCACAGGGGGCACGCCGGGCAGGGCAGCGGCGAGCTCCCCACCCCGTGTTCCCGGTCAGCTGCGCCGTCCAGCCTTCTGCTGAATAATTGAAACCTGTTTCCATTTTTATTCTGTTGTTAATTTCAAGCCATATGCTAAGTCTGTATTGAGTAGTTAATCTTGTTAAGAAACATCCACAAAATATTTATTACAGGGAAACTTATTTCATAGGTAATTGCAGCCTACTTTTTTTTCTAAAAAACTTTTATTTTATGCCTTTTTGCAAAATAATTAAAAACATCATTTTAGTTTTTGATCTTTGGGGGATTAAAACTATATTTAATCATGCAATGTTTTTTTTTATTATTTTTGTTCTGGTGTTACAGCAAATGTGCAGTGGTTTTTATCTCCTCTTTGTACTTGCAATAACATATTATTTGACCATGAATCACTTTAATGGATTGAAACATAAGCATGTGAATTGAAAAATAGATACATTAGTCAAATCAATAAATAAATATGAAAATATATTTCTACGATGAAAAACCATCTTGGCTACTGTGTCCTCCAACTTGGACAGAGAGAGCTGAAATATATAGCTGTAAAATATAGCTTGCCATGTCAACTAGCCAGTGCCTGCAGCCTTAAAGGAATTTTGAGCACTGGGTAAGTAGTATTTCATCAACAAAATCATAAAATAAAGACATTAAAATGAAGGGAAGATGGAGTGCAGCAGGACGCTTGTGAAATCACCCTTCACTCTGAGGCTGGAGTAGTTTAGTATTAGACATTGCATACTTTTCATATAAATTTGCTTACAAATAGCATGCCTTAACAAGCCGCGTGACTAGGCTGGCCCTGTAGCGAATATATTTCTACTATTGTCGCTAAACAAACTCCCCTCGCACTCTCCGGCACAGCCGGGGTAGAAATAAATAATTCACTCTGGTCTGAAAAAGTCCAACTATGACAGTTTTCACCCAGAGTATTTGTCTCTGCTAATTAATGGCTTCACGTGGCTCCTTTTAGCTATTCAAAAGCCAGCTACCCGGCTTTTATGTACTCCACCTCCTGTGCTGTCTTTATTGGATGAAATCCCCTATTACTCATAATCAATGTTCAATCTCTAATTTCATAAGATAATAAAATGGGCTGCAAGGATTATGAGTAGTTACATTGTGTAACTTATCAGTTATTTGTCAGATGAATGTCGGAATATAATTAACATGCATTATTTTAACGAATACAACTGAGAAATAAAGATTTTAAGTGACTTGCCTTTTGCAGGAACTAGGCACAAAATGCGGTCAGGAAATCTGTATTTGCATTTATTTACATATCAGTGTCATTTTTTTTTTTTTTCCGGTTACACATGGTATTAGTTAAGATCTTTCAACTGCAAATTGCTGCAATTTGTTGTTTGGTTATATTTTTACATACATTAATAAGATCAAGCGCTATTAATTAACATTCGTGGGTTCCATTGGATGAGGAACTTTTACAGAACAGATGTGGCATTAGGTGGGAGAATTCTAGACTCCGGCGTGGTGGCGTGGCAGCTCCTGTGCCCCAGGACCATTTCTTCCCTCCATAGCTTCCCCTAAGAGCTAGTGCGGGACCCCTTGGGAGAGAGACGGTTTCCTCCTTTTCCCCAGGTCCCACCCGCTGCCCTCCGACCTCGTCCAGCCCCGCTGGGACAGAACTGTCATCCCCCGTCCTGGCACCGGCACCGGCCACGGGATGAGGCGGGCCGGCCGGAGACCTGGTTCTCTAGTTTGAAGCGGGTTCCTTGCTGCGCCGGTTCTTCCCCGCGCTGCTTGGCTTCTAGTTCCCAGTGCGGCCTTCCTCCTCCTGCGAGGATGTCCCGGCGCTGGCCTCTCTTTGAAAAGCAGACCGGGGCCAGGGCGCGGGTCTTTCTAGGAGCCCACCTGGCCCCGCCTTGGCTACCGGGAGACAAGGAGGAGCCGCCTGCAGGGGCTGGGGTGGGCCGGAGGGAGATCCCGGCCTGCGCTGACCTGCTGCTGGACAGGCTGAGCCAGTCTCCAGCGCCGTGGGAGGGCCTGGGGGCTGCCGACCCTCACGCCTTTCAGCAGTTACAGCAGGGACTGAGCCCCTGAACCCCATGCAGGCTGCTCTGCCCTGTTCCTGTGCCCAGAGCCTGTCTGTGTGGCAGAGGCGGGAGCCCATCGACCATCTACCAGTAGGGGGGCGCCCCAGATTCAACTGTGCCTGTTTCAATGTGGACCTTTCTATGAAACATTTTCTTCAGGGCAGCTCCGGGCACGTGCGTGAGACCCTAGCAGAGCCCGCCCGCGCCGGGAGGCGTGGTGCTGTGGACCAGGCACGTGACTCGAGTCCACGGCTCCAACGTCGTCTTCTTTTCGATTGATTTGGGGGCAGCGAGGGTGGGTGCAGAAAAATCAGTTTTGAATCAGAGAGACCTCATCGCCGCGTGGATGCCCAGTGGGGAGTGTGTAGGAGCGGGCGCGAGAACCAGGCAGCCCGGCCCATGGCATGCCCGTGCCAGCCGCCCGCCCACTCCTGCCGACCTCTCTCGGCCTCTGGGCCGTCCTCACCACGTCACTAATAAATGCCGTTTAATTCCCGGGGCAGTGGACGGTTTCTTGTACTGGGGCTGCAGCTTCTTCCAGGAAATCCCGGGGTCATTTCTTATACAAAGCCCCCGCCTCACCAGCCAAGCCAGGCTCAGCCGCGCGAGCTGTATTTCTTGTGTCTGTGTCCTCATTCCCTGAGTGTGAAAACTTTATTGCTCATTATCTACTGGGCTGTGATGAAGTGACAGCTGATTTATTGGGAGCCAAAAACTGTGTTTCAACGTGAACATTTTTATCCTTTTGTGCTGCAGATCTCAGCCGCCCCTAAGCGCCGAGGTGACAAATACGGCGAAGTCTGCGCTGGAGGGCCGGCGTGCCCTCGTAAAGGCCCACCTTTCAGGCCACGCTGGTCCTAATTTGATTCAATTCCCCTTTGTTGCTTAAAAATTCAATTTGTTTAATTGAGCTGTTTGACAGTAAAATCTGAATTCCATGCATTTTAACCATTCATATTAAACCTCCTCTGTATAGTGCTTTTATTAATGCGCTTTATAGGCAGAGGCTTAATTTAAATTTGGTGACCTCACAAGCTTATAAAAAGATCTGAATTCTTGTTTTTTCCCCTCAAACCTGAATTAAAATGTTGTGATTTCTTCACGGGTTTAACGAGCGGGTGTGGGCTGCGCCGCGGGCAGGTGGGAGGGGGCGGGCGCTGTCTTCATATTTTAATAGCTCGCGTGACATCGGCAGCCGCGGCCGTCGGAGAGACCTGCCGGAGCGGGGAGAGAGCCGCTGTCTCCCATTAAAATGGTGGGTGAAGCCACCTCGGAGGGGGTTCGTTGTCAGCTTTTTACAGGGTTCCGCGTTTATTGACATTTAAAGAGCTGCCCATCTTTCCCTTCAGGATTAATAAGATACCCAGAACCAGCGTCAGATTTTTAAGGTTTACTAAACTTTAATCTGTAAAATTTAATAGCAATATCCGAGTCATTATGTGCATGTGGAACGCCGTGTGGCTTTACAAACACTCTCAGCCATGAATTATGTTACGAGAATGGGTTGGCTGTGTGTCATTATGTCCAGGTAAATGCCAGGATGATGACATAATTGGTAGTTGGGAGTAAAATACAACCCCTGTAAAATGTTACTAAGGTAAATGTGGAAGGCTCGTAATTCATTATCCATAAACACGGCTCCCAGGTATTTATCATGTGATGAAATGTGGAGAACCTGGTCGCAGCCGGCATTGTTTTCCCCGCCTTTGTTACTCCTGCGCGTGACCGCCTCAGGCCCGGCGCCCTCCCGCCCAGCCGTTCCCCGGGGCCCAGGCTCTGAAAGTCTCTCTTCACGCGCAGGAGACCAAGTGTTCTGTGAGTGCTAGATCCTGAAAACGGCCTTGACAAGGACAGGCCACCCACCCCGGACAGGGTCCGCTCATGACTGGACGAGAGGTCAGGTGGCCATCCCAGAAACTGCGGCCCCCCTCCCCCGGCTCCCTGGCCCTGCACCTGAGCACTGGAGCCGGCGCTGTCCCCTCCCCTGCAAGGCCAGCTGCTCTGAAGCCGGGAGGTGTCCCCTGCTGCCTGGGCCCGGTGCCGAGGTGGCCTCACCATCGCTGGTGTCTCCCCACGGGCCGAGGCCCCGAGCTGCGCGGGGCTGTGCAGGAAGACATCTGGGGTGACAGCTGGGGGCACATGGCAAGCCCCTGGCCCAGTGGTTAGTGAATGGTCCAGAGAACAGATAATGAAATTGTCTGGAAGTAACACTCTTTGCACTAATGGGGTCCCTCATCCCAAGCTTGGGGTAACCACCCGGTGGAGATTGAAGACAGTGGGGATGGAGAGGCAGATGGGACATTCCCTGGGACCCCATCAGTGCAGGTGAGGGAGTGGGCACCCCCTGAGGCCTGCTGTGACCCCAAGGTCAACAGAACAACGCCAGCCGTCCAGCCTTCGTGCCCTGCGTCACCTGCAGCCTCTTAGTGCACTCGCCCGGGCGTCCTGCAAGGCACCACCCCGACTTACGTAGCGGCACAGGGCGGGCTTCCTGGGGGTGTTTCTCTGTGAACGTGCCTGAGTAACGGGGCGCTTACCTCGCATGCTGAGACACCCCCAAGGAACGACTTCAGGGGACTGAGCTCCTTAAATAGAAGGGAACAGCAGGCGACCTTGCAGGGCCTGGAGACACGTGCGATTTAAAGGGAAAGTGAAACTGCCTCTTCCCGAGGAAGGCGTGTGGGGTGAAGCTCAGTGTGCAAGCGCGGCCGGCCGGCCGTCTGTCTGTCTGCTCTGATCTAGTGAGTCTTTGAGATGAAAGAAATGAAGACTATACGCCGGTGGGACAAGAATTTAACAGGCACGTCTTAACCCTCCTTGCAGCTCTCCTCCTGGACACTTTGGGGGAGAGGGATGGAAAGAGGATCCAGCAGCTGAGCCTGTGTCTGGGGTGCAGGGGGCCGGTTAGCTGTGGGCAGGAGAGACGGTGCCTCTCCTGGATACCCAGGGTGGCCGCAGCGGGACGGACCGGGGGAAACTGGCGCTTTCTGCCAGCCGGGCGGTGGAAGCTGCTTTCAGCTCTGGGCTGAGATTCTGTATTAAAAAATCCATCATTTCCTGGAGTTTGCAAAATCCCTGGGGTGGTTAGGTAACAATTTTAACGTGCTCCACGGAACCTCTTTCTGGTGCTTGTTTTTTATTTACCATTTGTTTTCCCGTGGATAGCCTCCCTTTTCTAGGGGTGTTTTACTGACGTCTTGTGCTTATTAATTTTTTAAAATTACTACTCATCCTGGCATGAGGTAAATTATTCATGAAGTCTTTTAAAGAAGTTTAATGTCAGTAAGCGCCAGGCCAGGTCTGGTGACCCGTCGTCCTGCTGATTAGCAGGGGCACTCAGGAGGCAGTAAGTCGTCTTGACACCTACGCGGCCGAGCAGCAGCAAGCAGCGCCTCTGGCTCAGTCACCCCGCCCGCCTCCCGAAACAGGGCTCTCTGCATAGACGGCGAGTGCGTGCATCTCCTTATTCCATTCACCCTTGTCCTTTTTCTCCATTGGGCCAAACAGAGCCCAGGGCAGAGTTATGTGCCATCAGGACACTCAAGTCTGTGGTTCTGAACCAGGGCCCTTAGAATCTGCTCCTACGGGGGGTGAGACCTGAGTGATTCGAACTTGGCTACCAACATGCTTCCCCGGGGGTGTCCTGCCCCAGCCCCGGCCCCGGCCCGGCCCACTGTATCAGGGCCTTCAGATGCGGTGGTGGGGACAGAGGAGCCCTGGAGCTGGTAATTGCTGTTTCGCAGTCTTGTCACCCTGGGATAATGTCTCAGTGAGTAGGTAGGAAGCTGTTTATCTTCATCCTAAAATTTCAAATCTGGAGATAAACAGCAGCAACTTAATTCAGGCTCCCAGGTGCTGGATGAGGAGTTAAAAGGCCACACTGGATACTTTCAGAATGCTTAGTAAATTTCCTAATGTTGAGATCGTCATTCGTTTCATTTAATATTTGCATTGTTTGGCAAAACATTGCTGAAAGTATGCTCCATTTCATAAACAAATTCATCCGTTCCTTTAGTCATTCAACAAACATGAGCATGTGCACCACTGGGCACCATGTTAAGGGCTGGTGGTCAAGCACTGAAAAAAGACACAAAACCCCGATCGTCATGAGTTTACCTTTGGTGTGGGAGCCAGAAGGCTCTATAAGGTAATGTCAAGTAGTAATGAGAAAATAATGAAAAGGATGCAGAGTGCAGAAGAAGTCCTGTTGTGCATTGCAATGCCCAGGAGGGCCTCTCTGAGAAAATGACTACGAGGGGGCAAGCTAGGACAAAAGCATGTGGGTCAGAGAGACAAGATCTCAGAGGAGCCGGGAATGAGAAAGTGACTGGCAGCTGGGATAGGTAATCTTACACGTCAGCGTGGCTGGGCCAGGGGACCTGCTATTTGGCCAACACCAGTCCAGATGGCATTAATGTTAAATTCACTGAACACTGAGCAAAGCAGATGCTTCCATCGCGTGGGTGGGCCTCATCCAATCAGTTGAGGCTCTTACTTGAAGAAGACTGAAATCCCTTTAGAAAGGGGGAGTCTGGCCTTGGGACTTGAGCAGCAACATCAGCGCTTCTCTGGGACTTGAGCCTGCTGGTCGACCTTGCACATGTTGTGTTTCCCACCTCTGCATCATGTGAGTTGATGCACTGGTTCTCCGGAGCACCTGGACAAGGCAGCAGGTTCGAGGATGATCAAGGGAACCAATGTAGGGGGCAGTGCACTGGATGAGGGTTTGGACAGGTAGATCAGGGTGCTAGACACCCCAGGACCTCATCTTGGGGGGCATTTTAAGCCAGAGCAAGAGCCCAGGCAGTTCTCTTCTAAGTGTGATGGGGGCAAGTCCGGGATAGACTATTTGCAAAGTAATTCTGCATTGGGACTCAGGCTCTTGTGCAGCTGCTGTGTGGTTTACCGGGTGACTTGATTTGGCTAAAGGGGTGGTAGTGACAGTGCAGTTTGGGGCCTGCCCAGTCTGTGCCCTTGGTGCTCTGGGTACCCAGAGAAGCCTGGCTGACCTGGAGGAGAGTGACCCAGGAGCAGAGGGCAACAACCCAGCTAGACCCCAGTCCCGTGAGCACCTGCGCCAAGAGTTCCATTTGGCTCAAGGTGAGCCCCAGGTCAGAGTGGTCACTCAGGCTGGCCGTGACGGTAAGAACCACCACCGACCTGCAAGCTCTTGAGGAACTGGATAAGCACCAGGTGTGGGGTGGTTTATCCGGTGGCTAAGACTGATTGAGGGCAAGTGAAGAGAAAAGAGTGTGGACAGAGAAGCAATTAGAGCACCGAGCAATCCAGGTGACAGATGGCGACTGGACCGTGTGGTGCAGTGAAGAGGTGAGCAGGGATTCAGCTCTGCATACATCTTGAATGTGGAGCCAAAGGGACTTGCTGATGAGTGCAAGAGAAAGAGATGAAGCCAGAATGACTTCAAAGGCTTGGCTGGAGGAGCTGTTTGCCTTGCTGTCATATGAATAAATGTCTCATGGCCAAATAAGTTGTAAAACTCTGGATTATTCAAAGCAAACAACTTCTTTTACCCAGGGAGTTCTCCTGACATTTAATGTGATACCGTGGGTCATCCATCTCCAAGAAGGAGTGGAATGCACAGGTTTTCTCCAATGTCATCCTTCCAGAAAAGTCCAAGCAGTGCATTTGGGATAAGCATTGGCCAGGCATTAGAGATAGCGGTGGGTATCGACTCTCTAGTACCAAATGGGTCAGGCACATCACACACCACCCTCTGCTGTCACCTTTCCCACCGCTGCCTACTTAAAAGCAGGATGCGGGGAGCAGAAGGGCCCTGCTTGGGGGCCCCCTGGCTGCTGGGCGGTAGAGTCACGCCTCTACGTGCAGCCTAACCTTCCCCTGTGCCCCACACAGCATCTCGCTGAGAAAGCACAGACTCGCCAAGCTTCCCGGGTGCGGCCGATGCGGGTGTTTGATGGGTTTCGAAGATGGAACTTGTGAGCGATAGCAAGGAAAGCAGATGCTTCCAAAATGGGTGCTTCTCGGCAAGGGCTGGAAGGTGGCGGGACCCATGGGCTGATGCAGGTGGACCCTCCTGCTACACGGCAGGAGCGGCTGGGGAGGTCGTGGGTCAGAGCCTTACCCAGGGCTCCAGGCCACGGTGGGACATGGGGGAGATTTACATCAGGAGGAGTCGGGGGTGACAGACGCTCATGGCTGCGCTCACGGCCTCTTCTGCTACTTCTGTTCTCAAGTCCAGAGGCTCCCGATTGATGCCACGATCAACCCCAAGTTCTTGATGAAGGAGTCCAGGCCCCTGGCAAGAGCCCCTGGCTTGTTTCTCCCCCTTCCTCCGCCACAGTCCTGTGGGCCTCCTGTGCGTCCCAGCATTGCACCCCTTTTCTGATGCTTCCAATCTCTGCACCCCTTTCTTCTGCTTATTCCAGTCTTCCTGATTTCAAAGTCCCCCTGCTCTGCCTGGGAAGCGGGTTATTCTGAAGTCCACATGAGGCGTCACCCGCCAGGAGCTCGCAGGCCCCAGCCCAGTCCCTCTCGCCTCTGGTCTCAGCGTGGCCTCTCTGCACGTGCGCCCTGTTCTGTCCCGGGAGGCTTCCTGCGGTTGGTCTGGCGGCCAGAGCTGCTGTGGGGAGCGTGGGTGCGTTTGGCATCAGGCTGATCTGGGTTTGAATTCAGGTGCCGTGACTGGCTGGCCTTGCCCCGGTGCTCTTGAAGGCCTCGAGCCTCAGCTTCATCCTGCAGCGCAGAGGGCCACCACCGATCGCTACAGAACCGTCTCTGGGCGTGTCTTTCTTAGTCACACCTGGAGTCCCCCCAGCGCCAGGCGCGTAGCAGGCACTATGGGGAGGTTTGGTGCGTGAACGGGTGAGTCAGGCCATGAGACTGCAAGCACTTGCTGCGCAGGGGCCGCGCCAGGAAGGAGCTGGGCGCGCTGTGGCTCCGGCTTGCGGCGAGTTCTGGAAGCAGAAGCCTGAGTCTCCTTGTCACTGTGCTCTCGGCCGGTGACTGTGATTTCATGATCTTTGCACCTAAAGTGAGCCCCAGGGAGAACACGGAACAGGCAGCTCTCTTGCCTCACCATACTGAGGCCACTGGGGCCGGACCCGGAGCCCTGGCCCTCCACCTGCACAACGATCACTCGCATTTATTGGGTATTTACTCTGCGTTTATCTTTTTTTAAAAAAAGATTTATTTATTTATGCATACAAGAGCTGGGGTACAGGCCAGAGGTGGGGGGGGTGGTGAGAGGATCCACCAGAGACAGAGTGGGGAGCAGAACAGGCAGACTGACCGAAGTACACTGCTGAGGGGAGCAGCGGGCGAGGCAGGAGAGGTCTGCTGCACCATGTGGGTTGCTCCCTGGTCATGTGGGTTGCTCCCAGGGTTGCTCCCTGGCTGGATTGAACTGGTGCTGCAGAGGCTGCGAATTGCTTCATAGTGTGGTGCTTAACCCCTTGTGCCACCAGGGAGGCCCCTCTGCATTTATCTTATCTTAGACTTATTTTATTCTATCCTTACAACAACCCTATGAGGAAGTTTGTGTTATTGTTGATGAACAGACCAGAAAGCATAGCCCGTGTAATTTCTCAAGGTCATGCAGCTGGGATGGTGGTGCAGACCCAGGTTTTGGGGACCAGCAGACCCCATTTAGCAGCCGACGTCAGGGTGAGTAGGATAACTAACCACTGAGTCTTAAAATAGCAACTGTTCTAGGAGGATTTGCAAAAAGGATCCTCAGAACTGTAGGGTTAAAGGGGACCACGTTTGGGTGGCTTTACCTCAGGCCCTGGGGCGCGCTCCTTCTCCTGGGCTCACTAGCTTATTTGGCATCGGGCCTGATGCTTTGTGGCTCACAGGGGCTGGAAGTAAATGGTCAGTGTCTGGCCACACAGGAATCAATGAAAGATTGTTCTATTCTTTCCAAGGGTTCATCTCCTGGAGAACCTTCTGCCCCTAGGGGCATCTTGGGGGTGCTCTAGCTGGCCCACTGCACCGGACTCTACCCTTCCTTCTGGGCAGAGCTTACTTTCACTTTCCAAGGACTTTGCAAGATGCCGGGCGAGTCTGACTGGCTGGAAAATGGTTCTCAGAAATTGTTTGCAAACATGAATCAACCAGAACACCGGCTAAAGGAAATGGCTGGATGTCCTCCCTCTGAGCTCTCTGTCAGAGTCTGGGGGGCCCGGGGTGTCAACTCTTCATCAGGCAGGTGCTCCAAGCCCCTGGCTTCGAAAGGTGCTGCTCTGGCTGTGGCAGGTGGCCAGCTTGGCACAGTTTGCCCAAGATTTTTCCAGCCTAGCGTTCATCCTGGGACCAGGGTCCAGAAAAACCACACATATGGTCACCCCAAATGTATGTAAATTCAGGCGCTTCTGGACTGAGTCTCAGTTCCTGCTGCCTGAGATTCTTAAAATCACCTGCTGTCGAGTTACCTGATGCCACGCTCAGCCCGCTGGAGGGACACGGGGGCCCTGCAGCCACGGCTCCGGGGCCACGGCTGTGACTGCTATGTGCTCTGGGCCTATCACGGGCAGGTGGGCACAGCCCCAGCCCCTGCCCCACCTGGTGTGCTGACGCCAGGCCTGGCTCCTGCACCCGGCCCCATGGCTCTGGGCAGCGTGGACCTCCCTGCAGAGACCAGGATGCTGCCCATCAGCCCGGGTCCCCTGGAGCTGTCGCCGAGCCTGTGCTGTCTCCTCCGTTCACTCGGGAGCCCCCCTCCCCCCGCGGGTGTCGAATTCATCGCTCATTAAAGCCGGCTGAAAGAAGAAGTACTAAGACGCTATATAAAACCAGATTAAATATAGTTTAGTACAAGTGCACTCAGCTGGTCGTTCCCGAGAATACCTGATAATTAGGGCTCCTCCTCGGCTCGCTGGTGCGATGGAGCCCAGAAAAGATGCTTATTATGGCCGCGCCGTTCACACGGGCACTTGTGAAAATGCTTCAATTACGCAGAAGTAGTTCAGGAGCGTGGAGGTTGGCTCAGAAATCAGCCTGGATGGAGGCTGGCGTTCGGCATCGCACCCGCGGCCTCAGTGGAAATTGCGGGCAGCCTCTTCTCTTCCGCATCCTCTCTCCTTCCTCGCTGTTCTCCTGCTCTCTGAAGTCAGTTGCGCTTTAGCTAACGTCGAGCACAGAAACCCACGCCTCTGCTCGTCGGGTCGCTCAGGTTAAAGAGCAGTGCCCGGGCCCAGCCCTTGCGTCCACACACCAGTTGGGCACGACGGGGCCAAGCCACAGACGCGGGGCTCTCCGCCTGGACGCCCCACCTCTGAGGGGTCTCAGCTGGGCTCGGGTGTGACCCTCTCCCCCGGCTGGAGACGGCTGTCTTCCCCCGGTGCCTGCACGCTGTCGGGACAGAGACAGGGAGGGAGGCAGGGAGAGACAGCCGCAGAGAGAGACAAAGCCGGGGAGATGGAGACAGGACACCCCACTTGTGGCTCTCTGGCCAGCTCTCCTCCACGGGCCCACCAAGCCCCCCACTCTGCCCCCCCGGCCCCATAAGAGGTGTGGATCCCAGCCGTGTGGTCCCCCGGGCCGGTGGCGTGGTCGCCTGGAGAGCCGTGTCCCGGTCACTGCCTGCCTAGCTGGGCACAGAGGCTGGCGACAGGCTGCGGCCGGCTCCCCGCTCCGGGAGAAGGAGGAGACCCCTGAAGCTCAGGGGTGTGGCGGGGCCAGGGGCCAGGGCACCCTGTGGACTTCCGAGGAGGGGCTGGCCCGGCTGCCCGAGCAGGGGCACAGACCACCCCGGCCCCTCGTCCTCACGGGCCCGGGAGACCCTGGGCTGCCCTCAAGGACACAGCGGGGAGACCGGGCAGAGGAAGCCGCCCTCCGGCGGCCACAGGGGGCCGGTGGAAAAGCGCAGGGCGGGAGGCTTGCGGCCTGGGAGCGGAGACCCGCAGCACACGCCGGCCGGCCGGGAGCGCCGTGGGGCCGCCTGCTCTGTGCGCTCCGAGCGGCACCCGTGGCGCTGCGCGCAGGCTCCCGGCGGGGGGCAGGAGGAGGGCGGCCTCGGGCTGCGTCAGCCCCTGCCGGGCCCCTGGGGCGGGTCGGGAACAGCCGCCCGGTGCGGACGCGCCCGGGGGGCCCCGCGGCCCACGCGCAGTGGCCGTGGTGGAGCCGCCTCGAGGAATTCGTCGACGGCAGGACGCGACGCCTCCTCCGGCCGGGGTCGGGCGCAGCGCGGGTCGAGGGGCGATCCTGGGCGCGGCTCCCGCGGGGACGCACCTGACCCGAGGCTGGCATGTGCGCCCGGCCCCGCGCCGGCACCTGCGTCCCGCTCGCGCGGCTCCCGGCGGCGTGGGTGGCGCCCGGGTGGGGACGCCAGAGGCGAGAGGCTTCGAGGAGACCCGGCGCCGACGGGAGGGGCGCGGGCTGCACCTGCCCCGCTGGGCTCCGCGTCCAGCGCAGGCGGCGGCAGGGCTGACCGGCCGCCCAGGTGCGGCACGCGGGGTGACGGGCGCGTCGAGGCCCCTGGGCGCAGGCGGGCGCGGCCGGAGGAGCTGCCCGGGGGCCGGAGGCGCGAGGCCCAGCCCGGAGAGGGCAGCCCTGGGCCACGCGCCTTGGCGCCTCTGAGCCGGGTGGAGTTTTCTGAGCGCTGGGGCGCTGTCTTGGGAATATGGGGGTGTCCCAGCAAGTCCCCGAGGACCAGGAGGGACCCGGGCGCGTGGACAGGGCGCGGCCACCGCCAGGCCTCTAGCAGAGCCGCTCAGCAGCCGCTTGCGCTGGCCGCGGCGGAGCCTCCACGCGGGGCCGGGGCCGGGCGGCTCTGCGGTCCACGCCGGGGCTCTCTGGGCTGACTGGCCCGGCCGGCAGGGCTCGCTCGGCCCCTCTCCGGCATCTTGGGGGTGAATTTACATACATTTGGGGTGACCATATTTGTGGTTTTTCTGGACCCTGGTCCCGGGATGATCGCTAGGCTGGAAAAATCCTGGACAAACTGCGCCAAGCTGGCCACCTGCCACAGCCAGAGCAGCACCTTTCGAAGGGAGGGGCTTGGAGCACCTGCCTGATGAAGAGCTGACACCCCAGGCCCCCCAGGCTCTGACAGAGAGCTCAGAGGGAGGACATCCAGCCATTTCCTTTAGCCGGTGTTCTGGTTGATTCATGTTTGCAAACAGTTTCTGAGAACCGTTTTCCGGCGGGCGGGCGCGTGGAACAGGTGCACGGCTGATCAGGTCCAGTTGCGTGTGACACGAGCGCAGGGCCATTTTGGAGAAACATCAGGCTTTTCTGCTACGCGGTAGAAGCGGCCTGAAGCGTGAGGAGCAGCCTCTCCCCGACTCTACCTGGCTTTGCGAGAAATTCCCCTAATGGGTGAGATTTAGCGTCGTCACCCTTGAAATTAAATGCTGGTGTTTAAAGCCTCATTTTTATAAGAAGAACGAACTTGACATTAATAATTTTTATACCTTTGATTAAATAACTAAAAATACATTATTATTGGGTTAATAATTACTCTAGATCTGTTCAGATATCTGACCATTTCACTGCATTATTATGGCACAGAAGCAAAATTTCACTCATATATTTGACTTAAATAGCAGTCTTTGGGGATTTGAATCAGAAATTATAAGTTCTACTGCAATTTACATGTTAAGTTCCATAACCCCGTGATAGTTCAACCATTTGTTAAAAAAACAGTAGGTGGCCCACGGTCTGATTTTCAATGAATAATTTTATTTCACATCCAGCGCAAGGTCCGGTGGAATGTTTCATTACATTAAAATTTCACCGAGTGACATAAACCTTGTAATTAAAAAAGCGTGAACTTTTTATAGAGCACCCAGACAAATTTTTGAAAACATTGACAGATTCCTTCAAGATGTGGCTGGCTTAGAACTACAAAATGTTGTCACATCACAACCTTCGACGTGCTTTCATTTAAATGATTGAAGCTGTGATTTTTTTTTCTTTTCCCAATGAGGAACCCTAAAGAATTCAATGGAAATGAGGAATTACATGATTACTTAGCAACTGACTTCTAGAACATGCTACGAGATCATTTTAAACAAGGTTTTATGTCCCCGTGTTGCGATTCGATTCTTAGGGATGTCTTTTATTGTCTTAAAGTTGTTCACAATTTATTATTGCTGCCTTGTTCATCTTGCGTTGGCTTAATTAGTGATGTTTCTGTGGCGTGTCTTAATAAAGGGTGGAAAACAGTGTTATCATAGCAGCTACCTGTCTCCTGCGTGAAGTTCCAGAATTACCCATGCCATCCGAGATCCCAAAATACCATCTTGCCCACGGGCACCTGTAGGGCCTGCGTGTACTGACATTATTCTTAGACACTCTGCCTGCGACTTCTAGGAATGGTGTCCCAGCAACGACCAATCGGTGGCCACCTACGATCCTGCTCCCCGACACATTTGGGGTAGGGACGACTACTTCTGGGAAACGCTGAGGGAAAATGCACCGTCTTCTGCGTTCAAAGCCGGGGGAATGAAAGAGACGGCGGCATTGCAGCCCGCCAGTCCCGGCGGAGAGAGCCCCTGGGAGCAGCGGGGAAGGGTGTGCGGGCTGGGAGAGGCTGCCTCGTCCTCCTCCGTGGGCCTGAGACAGCCTCCCAGCCCGTCTTCGGGAAACAGAAGGGGCGGTTCCCAGAGAGCAGAGAGCTGGGCCTTTGTTTTCTGCTTTCTCTAGGTGGTGTTAGTTTTTGGCTGTGTGTGTGCGTGTGTGTGCAGAGCGAGAATTTCTGTTTCCTTAACACAATCTGAATTGTTAGTACATGTGGCCTGGGGCTTTTAAAAGGGAAAAAAAATCTAGCTGTGTATGTTTAAATGCATAGATAAAAGCCCCGCAGCCCCAGCGGCCTCCGCGTGGCCCGTGGCCTCCCCAGGCTCCACTCTCCAGTGCGGGCTGAGCCTGTGTCCAGGCCTGCGCCCACGTGCCGCCTCTCATCTGTCGTTGCACCTGCTGTCCCTGCTGCCTGGCTGGGGGTTCAAAGGGAATCGGGACAAGGTAGAGAGTCACCATTGCCCCCATGGTGGACACGGAATGAGCCACGTCATGATCAGCACTTGGGGTGGGTGATGGAGACGAGGACCTCGGGGCCTTGCTTTGACCTTTCCCCGAGGTGGGGAGCAGAGGCGGCGCTGGCCGAGCGGCGGGACAGTCGGCACCGGGCGGGGCCAGACCGCACAGGCCCAGCACAGGCCGTGCCAAGCTCCTCTTCTGTTTCTTTCTTTCTTCCTTTCTTTTTTTAAAAAAGGATTTATTTTAGTTATTTATGCACACAAGAGCTGGGGTACAGGCCAGAGGAGCGGGGTGAGAGGACTCCCCAGAGACAGAGTGGGGAGCAGAACAGGCGGATCTACTGAAACACACTGCTGAGGAGCAGCGTGGAGACAGGACAGGTCTGCTGCGCCCTGTGGGTCAGCTCCTGGCTGGGGAGGAACTCAGGCTGCAGTGGCTGCCGATAGCTCCACAGTGCTGAGACTTAACCCCTGCGCCCCCATAGAGGCCCCTCCTCTTCTGTTTCTTGCAGCTGTTTGGGGGGATTCCATGACCTTAGAAGACATGTTTCTGGTTGCACTGTGCCAGTTAGGAGGAGTGTCTGCCGCTGACACCAGCGCACAGTGTGGCTGCAAACACACACAGTGTGACCGCTGACACAGCACACAGCTCACTTCTGGGGCTCATGGAAAGTTCTCTTTTGTAGTAAGAACCGGCGAGGGGCCGGCGCTGCCAGTGTGCTGTGCGTCCATGGTCAGCGCCATGTGCCTCCCTGCTCACAGGGCAAGAGAAGGCCAGGGGCAGTGGCCGCAGACAGGGCGGCCTGAACCCCAGCAGCCCGCGGAAACAGTGCCTGCCGCAGTCAGGCCAAGAGGGAGGGAGACTTTGCCGGAGCCCCAAACCCAGCGTGAGCTGGTGAATCTGACTGCCTGGAAGGTCGCGAATAGACCAGGCCCCAAAGTGACCGTCTCCTGTGCACGCTCGGGCAGCTTTTCTCGCCGAGTTAGGAGAACGGCCCTAAGTGCCTCCTGCTCACCGCGGTCACTTCCATGTGGGAGAATTTCCTGAGGAGCCTGCCGTGCTCTTTGCTGCCAAGGTCTTCCCCACGGAGGAGCTGGGTTCCGGCTGTGTCCTTCTCCCTCCGCGTCTCTGGGGTGGATCCAGGTCCCTGTTGGGAGCAGCCACAGACGTGCACCCCAGAAAGGCCGCTGGGAGAGACCGTCGTGGGTACCCAAGCGCCTGCTCCGAGGACCCCTCTGCGCCGCCTGCCTGTGGGTCCCCCTTGTTTGCCCGACGACTGGGTCTGCCCTTCAAGGAGACAAAGGAGAGAAACCAACAAAAAACTCGACTCTCTGGCAACACGCAGCTACCGATAACTCGTTTCCACCACCATCCGGAAAATAGCGCTGTCTTCTGCTCAGGCTTACTGAGGGGGGTCTGCACCCACAAAATCTCCGAAATCTCCGCCTGTTGTCTGTAAAGCCTTGGGGGCGTGCGTAGCTCTTCTGACCCAGGCTGCCGCGTCCTTGGGGACAGCGGCCGGGCCTGGAGAAGAGACACACGTGTGCTCGGAGGCTAAATACCCCATTAGCGCTTAAATATTAGCGGATTGGGCCCAGGACACCTTATGAAATGCTTCTTGATTCGTTATTTCTAGATTTGAGAAAATCACTGGCCACCAAAAGAAGAGTCCGAGGCGGTCAGACGCTGGCGCCTGTGTTTAGATTCAACGTAGATTCCATTTGGGATTCGGGGTGTTTCCGGTGAGAATTTCCCTTCGGCCCGGAAAAATGGGCTCGCCCACACTTAGGCCCCTCCGACACCCCTCCCCGGTGCAGGAGCGAACAAAGCTGAGGGCGCGGGCGGGAGCCAGCCACCGCCTCGGGTCTATGCTGCTTGAAGGAATCTCAAAAACTGTTTACGTCTTGTCTGAACTACCTTCTTGGTTGGAATGTACACAGTCTCCAGCTCCAGAGGCGAAGAGTCCCAAATAAATAAATAAAACAATTAAAAAAAAAAAAAAGAGACTCCAGGTCATCGGCTCCTGAGTCTTTTGCACGAATCACGGCGCTGGGAGTGTGCAGCGCGGCAGCTTCCGTGGGCCGGACAGACGCGCCACCAAAGGCGACAGCAGATTAATATACACACAGATTGGCCACGGGCTGGGCTCTGTGTTCCTCGGTCTCGTCGATATTTACACAGCGCTGGAGCTGGAGCCTGAGGCCGAGCAGAGGGAAGTGAAGTGGTGGCTTTCAGGGAGCAATAAGCCTTGAAAACGGGGAGCACGTTCGGAGACAGACCCTCCCAGGCCCTGCCCGGACGACATGACCCATCCAAGGGAGATTTCTGCTCATTTCGGCTGAATAGTTTCTTATAAAAACGCTTCTTTCGTTCCCAGGAAGAGTCACACCTCCCTAGCAAAGGCGGTTTCTCGCCGGGCGTTTGAAACAGTTTGGGCGACGTAGTTTTCTCCAAGACTGTCTCCCCTCGCCAGCCCCCACCCCATTCTCCCCGAGGCTAACCATTTTATATCCAAAGTAAATCTAGCTAAAATTAAGAAACAGAGCATACAGCTGCCCTTACTCGTGGCCCACAGATGTTACCAAAATCTGATTAAAAAGCCCTTAATCTCCTGCTGTACCTTTTCATTAGTGTAATAATCATTTTTGCCAACTATCCCGCAGAAGGGGACAAGGAGGGAGATGAGGCGGCTGGACTGTCAGGGCGCCTGCAGACGCCGCGGCCCTGGTGGGGAGCGAGCAGTGGAGGTAATCCATGGGCTGAAATATTTTTGCTTCTTTTTCCAGAAAATGTGCAATTTGGTCAGGCAGAAAAAAATTGAACAGAGCCTTCCAAGCAATAAATCACTGGATTGCTGGTGACATTCATACAATGCGGATATAGTGTTAACTGTGCAAGTCAGAAGCCTCCGCTGCACCCAGCCTGTCCCTAGGAGGTGACCTTGTGCCGGTGCAGCCATCAATCATCCTGGCGTAGGACACACTGTTTTTGTTTAATATTACACTATTGGAATATATCGTAAACAAAGTGTAAAGGAAATCTGGGCGCGCGCGCTCCGCGGAATGTGTAATGTGCCCGCTGTCCCGCCCCAGGCCTGGCAGCCGCGGCCGCAGCCCTCTGCCCCCGAAGGCGGGTCCTGGCGCGGGGCACCCACCAGCCCGGGTGTGAATTTGAAGGGAAATAGAGCCTGAAGTTGTGGGACGGACGGGAGGAGGGATTTACAGCTCTCCCGGGAATAGGCTTCGGAGTCTCACCCCCTCTGCTTTATTTGGTTTCCTTCCTCCCCTACCCGCCCCCCGTGTTTTCCTGGCTGAGATACTTAGAATGGAATTTGATTTCAGAAGGAAAATCAGGCATTACCTCCCGACATGTCCACGTCTCCCAGAACGTTCTGGAAGGGAAGGGAGCCAGCAGCCATGCTATGCAGGCCACGGGCAGTCCCTCCCGTGCGCTGGGAACCACTCACTCAGGCGCCTGGGCCTCTGTGGCCCCGGGTGAGACCACATCCCGTGAGGAGGCAGCTTTTCGGGGCAAGAGGCTTAGAGGTCGCGCAGGAAACGTGCAAGGACCGTCTTTGTTTCTCAGCCGTCGGCCTCTCCTGCAGGAGCTCCGGACAGGCCGCCGTCCCCAAGTGCATCCGACTCCCCGTGCCAGAACCGGCCACCCCAAGGTCCCGGGGCTGGGTTTGCCTGGGATGGAAGGTCCCGCGGGGGCCCAGCCGAAGTTCGGGGGAGAACTGCCCCCCGAACACACACGGGCCCGGAACTGTCCACACTCCGCTGAAGTGGCGTGTTTTACTTCACGTCACATCCAAACATTTGCTCCCGACACACGGGTGCTTCCCTGTCTGTCATGGAGAATCAGCACGTCAGAAACAGTCAGTTGGTTTTTACAATGTGAGTTCTGGGGCCTCTGAACGAGTGTGATGATCGTGCAATCCAAAGGAGAACAATGCAGAGGGTTTAAAATCAAGGTCGTGAAACCTATTCAGAAAGATTGACAGCCTCGCATTCCCACGCGGCGCACAGTTCATTTCAGTCCCCAGAAATGAGGCCCCGATGGGGCACCCCGCTTCTGCGGGGACAGCGTTGCTGGGGTGGGGTGGGGTCGTGGGGCCCCGCTGCCCGAGTGTCCATGGTGGGGGAGGCCACTCAAGGGGGAGTGTTCTGGGGCGGGCTGGGACGGCTGGACGAGGCTAAGAAAAATCTGGAAAGACGCAAAATCAGAGGCCACACGTGTTCAGTAAAACACCCTGTTCATTGCACCACACTGGCATGGTGGGCGGACGCAGGCCGGGCGCACGGGCCATGCGGTCAGCCTTTGATAGCAAGTCCGTTAGGATGGTGTGTGTGCGGGAAGCTTCCACCCAGCCCGAGGAGCCCCTCCGCCTTTCCTGTGAGGACCCGCGGCAGAGGTGGCCCCCCCGGGAGGGGCGTGGGTGGCATGAGGACACTTGGCCTGCACGGAGATTGTCTCAGGACGTGAGGGCGGGGACAGGGGAGCAGAACAAAATATGTGGGGCACAAAGACACACACACACGCACGCTTCCGTGCACTCGCTCCCCACAATCATACCCACACTCTGACACCCACATCCACGTGTCCACTCGCACACTCACACATTTTGCACACACTATCATGCCCCCCACAACCACACACCTTCTCCCCCACACACCTAAGCCCCCCACGCGCGCACACACATACACACACGCACACACGGGCCGACCCGCCCTCCTGCACGGCTTGCTCTCTCTCTCCTTGGCACGGCCGGCAGGCCTGCCCAGGTAGAGGGGGCCGGCTCTGCAGCAGGGCCAGTGGAAAGCCCTTGACACCTGAGTGGCCCCCCTTTTCCTCCTGCAAGATGATCCGGGCCCCCCAGTAGCGAGGCTGTGTCTGGCTTTGTTAATTCAAACATCAAGAAGCACCAGCGGCCGGTGAATGTGTTGTCTCCCAAACCGTGTGAGGAAAGCGCCGGAGCCCATGAAATGTTATCAACTTTTAAGTAGTAAAACCTCTTGGAAAGCGCTCTTGCCTGGACTCAGCGGTATTTATTTCTTCTCCTGGTGGAAATACGTGTTGTCGCGCGCTCAGCTTGGCAGCAGGGGATTTTATGGCCGCTCCGACTAACTAGCTCTGTTAGCAGCTATGTCGTTATTTTAAATACGCTCCCCTTCCTGCCCTTGGCGCTTTTTCCTTGTTGCTAAACCTTCCTGGAGCAGAACTTGTTCTAGGTATCATGCCTCAATACACAATTCTATTCCTAAAGAAATGCTCCTGTCCCCCCAGCAGGGGCGAATCGAGAGCAAGTGGGCTTAATATGCAGCAAGAAATCTACAGACAACGGAATCCAATTTGCATAGCTTTAGCTGTGCTAAAATTCTGGTCTCCAAAGGATAAATGCAGAAAAATGTGGTCTATCTGTGTGTGTTTAATTATCTGACTTTCAACTAGCAAAGTTATAATTGCTACAATGAGCATTTAAAATATTTTGGGCAAAAGCAGTGAGCGTTTTTCAAATTACTGATAAGAAAACTATTTGAGCAAATAAAAAAAAAATAACATGGAAAAAATAAGACCAGGGAAATTCATTTTCTGGCATGGGTAAAATGAGAGGTGACATAAATTATTAGCATCTTGTGATTCATTTAATCCACCAGCATTCCCAGAAGCCCCGTACTTAATATAAATATGTTTATGTAGTTTTCAGGAACAGAGAGTTAAAGTGGGAGGCAGAATACCATCGCCTCTCATTAAAGATGATCTGCATCTATTTTATAGTTCAAACTGTGTCCTGTTCATTTAAAGGGCTAATCTTATATTTAAAAAGGAAAATAAAAACGTAAGATTCATTGTTGAGCCTGGAAATGCCTCACAAACAACAAAAAAAATGGTGTGTCTATAAAAAATGTATTGTTTTCAACCTTAAGGGGAGAAACAAATGTTATTCTTCAAATCTGCTTTTCCTTTAAAAGAGGCGAAGGACTGGGGGCTTCTGTGCTAAGCGACTCCAGAAGTCATTTATTGATTTAAAATAATAGTAATGTGCACTTTAGAATCTTACCTCCGACGACCTTGAACACGAAAAAATTCCAAACAAAATATCAAGAAGAGAAATATTACTCCAAGCAATTTGAATGCGAATTTTTGCCCAGATTCGTGGGGGCTGGGGTGAGAGCCTGCGAAATGTTTCTCACCAACGGTCATGCGAGGAAAAGAATCCAGACTTTGGTCCGTTATGTTTCAAGGAATGAACCCAAATTAAGGACTTCCCAGTGTCTGTCCCCACTATCTGGCTCAGAAAACAGGCAGACTGTTTAGGGTTTTTATCTTTTGTTTCATCAACTGCTATTGTCACGTCGGCTGTTAGGCACTTGTTAAAAGGAACAGACCTGCAGAATTATTTGTTTCGTGTTATGAAGCGCATTGATAAGCCTTGTCAAGCATCCACGTTTTCAGTGGTTTTCCTAAATGTCAAAGACATTCCTTTTGCATTCAACACCCCGAGAGGCGGGCGAAGCCGGGCCGGCCTACCTGGAGACCAGCTCAAACGCCATCAGAGCTGCCGTGGCGCCTTCGCCGTCGTGGAATCACATTACATACCTATTGCAAAGCTTCAAATCTTGGGGGATGTTCATTTTCGCTCCAGCACGGTCCCCGGGTCCCACCTCCTCTGGCAGTAATGGGTGTCAGGTCAGGTTTGGAGGAGACCGGATTAAGCTATCACCCCCCGCTGTGTGTTAATTTATTGCTTCAGACATTTTCATATCTGATTCATTTTCACCCACTCCACCGCGGTGGCACGGAGTCCTCAGTCCCCGCTGGTCCAGGTGGCCTGGCGGGCGAATACCTGCGCCGTGAAATGGCTTTCTTCGCAGCCCGGGCTCAGGTAGGGCCCCGGAGCCAGCTGCGCGCGGGCGCAGGGAGAAGGCGGCTGGCGCTCCCCAGGCAGGCGGGGGCTGAGGTGTGACAGCCCAGCCCGACCGGGGCTTTCCAGCCAACAAGAAAGGAGATTGTGCTGCCCCGGACACGGTGCCAGACGTCTTGGGCGATGGTGTGATTTGCTCGAGAAAAGAAATAGGGGGTCACAGCTGTTCAGAATTTACATCAAAATATCTCCTCCCTGGTTTGGGGGGCAGTGATGCTGCGCCTGCGGAGAGGCGTTGGCTGCAGCCCGGCGCTCCCAGCTCTGGCCTGGGCTCCTGGCTGCGTGGCCAGGACCCTCACGCGTGCCGGTGCAGGGCAGAGCCGTGGGCAGGGCCCCAGCCGTGTTGTGCTGGTCTGTGTCCCTCGGACACTCTCCAGGCTGTGCTGGGGAGCAGTGGCCCAGTTCTCCAGGCGAGAAGGGGGAGATGCCTGCAGTGGCATCGGGTCACCCGCCCGGCGGCATTGGAGCCGCTCGAGTCTGGGCGGCCGTCCTGATGGCGCCGTCTGTGGGCTCTGCGCACCCCCCTCCCCCCAAGTCAGTTTCTGCTAAAGGAGCTGGGAGGCTCCGGGGCTGGGGGAGGGGAGAGCCCCCCCACCGCAGCCCCCTCCCTGAGAGGCAGGTTCAGGGCTTTAGGGAACCATCAGGGGCGAGGGGGCCCGGCCAGCGTACCCCTCTGTGCACTGGGCCTTACAACACCCGGAGACTCAGGTTTAAAATCCAGCGTGGTTTTACGGCGAGGGCTCCTGTCTAAACGCTGACAGCTGACGGGAGTGAGTTCTTACTGGCTGCATTTCTGAGCAAACCCTGGTCGCCGAGACAGCAGCACAGCCGTGAGCGTCTGCAGGGCCCCCCTCCTGGGCCTCTGGTTTTAGCAGCCTGCGCAGGGCTCTGCCAGTCGGACGCTCCTTGCTCCCCGTTCCAGAAATTACGGCCAGAACACAGAGCCGGCAGCGAGGGCTGGGGGCATGAGTAGACGGTAGAGCCCGGCTCCAGGCGCTGGTGGTTAGAATCAAAATGCCACGGGGAGCGGGCCTGAGGCCGGGTGAGGGGCCCCACAGCAGGCTGGCCGCCAGCCATGGTCACTAGGCATGAGGTGTCCCTGGCGCTGGGGTGGGCGGTGCTGCAGGTGGGGGCCAGGGGCACAGACCCCCGTTCCCAGGCCCACTGAGAGGGCAGAGCCAGCGGACACAAGCTCAGGGCCCGGCTTGCGGTTTCTGTGCCGTCCACCCTCCTTCTGACATTGGAGAACGTCCACGAATGTGGGGTATCAGGGAGACTCTGTGACTGCACTGTAAGCCGCGTCGCCTCCTCTCTGAAGTCCATGAATGGCTGATTCAATCTCCTCGTCATCCCGCTGGAATCCAGTGTTTCACCCGTTAATTATTTGGCAGCGTTTGTGTTTTAAGTCACCATGATCTGTCTTTGAGAAGGACCCGCCTCCACCATGGAGATAAACTCCGCGGAGGCCGAGCTGGTCCAGCTGCTGATGGCTTCTTGGGAAAAACAAGAAATCTGCCGGGAGCTGGGGTGTGGAGGCCGCCTGGGGGGCCGGGGAGGAGGCAGAGCTGGAGAAGCCCCAGCCCCGGGGTCTTCCTAAGAAGGGGGGCTCATCTTAAGGGCTTTCTGAAATTTAAATGAAGGCAACTCGCAGCTCCAGGGGAGGCTTGGAGAGTCTCTGCAGCAGGGGGCTTTTCTCTCCAAGACTCGGGATGGTGACCTCTTATTTTTCAGCGGGAATGAAGGAGTTGAAATGACTCACCCCAGATTCTAAACCCAGGAGACCTCACCTTTCGAAATGTGATAACCAGTTCAATTTTAGCATTTGTTAAAAAACTGGCTGTGTTTATTTTTGGCCTTTTGGAAGGCAAATAGGTCTTCAGACTTGGGAGGGGCAGAGAATGAACTGGGGATTTGTGCCTGTGATGTGATCTCTCTCTCTGGCTAATTATCAGCCAGCCTGCGCGGCGGTTGTGTCTGCGACTGGGGGGCTTGCTGCGGTGGCCAGACCAGAGCCGGCCTCTGTGTGCCTGCGGAGGCCACGCTGGGTGCCGAGGCGCGGGCAGCACTGGGCTCCAGTGACCACCGCCTGGCCAGACGTTGCTTCTCACACATCATCCCACGGGGTGCGGGAGGTGGGCTGGCCGCCTCCCCAGTCTGTGATCGCCAGTCATTTTGCAACTGGCTCCCAGGGTGGCTGTGGAGCGGACAGAGCCCTGCCACCCCGCAGAGGTGGGCTCCTGGGCTCCTGGGCCTCGGCTCTGGATTCGGAGGAAGACTTCGGCTCCTCCTTGCGGAGATGGCCACGCCTCAGGCTGTTATAGGACAGGGAGAAGGGTCGGGTTGCTCTATAACAAGGCCACCTGGCTGGGAGGCCATTATAATTTTTCATTTCAGCGTGATGGAGGAGGGGCGAGAGGGAGGAGCCGGGGAGCCCAGACCCTCAGGCGGAGCGTCTGCCCTGGGCCCCCAGGGCCTGCTGCGGAGAGGGGTGGGGGTCATGGTGGCCCCCGTTATGCGTGGCCCCCAGGAGGCCGCAACTCGGGGACTTTGCTGCGGGGGCGTCGTGAGGCTGTGAATGGGGCTGGTTCCTGAGTGTGGCTGAGCAGGTGGCATCAGTCCCCTGTGGGCTGGGGTCGCCCTGTCTTTGTATTTATTTCTCACTCTTTGAATTCGGCTTTTGAGGGCGGCCTGCTCCGCCCGCCAGGCGAGGCTCTCAGCCTCCATCGAGGAGCGGACACGGCCGGGTCAGCCCAGTGGAAACGTGCTTGCTGCAGCTGCGGTTCCTGTGCCGCCATGAAAATAACGAGAAATGGGTCAGCGATGCCTGACGCTGCTTCTCCCATCACCTGTGTGGCCCTCTGCGGGTGTGGGGGGTGGGGCCCGGGGCCCAGCTGCTGCCAAGACGGCCATGTTGTGGCCTGGGGTCAACCCCAGACTGCCAGGCTCGAGTTCCCCAGGGCGGACACCCGCGTCTCCTTCCTCCCAGTCTCCTCCGGAAAGACAAGGACTTACCGCCCCCCCCCCACACACAGCCTCTGTTTCTGTGCTCCAGGGAGCGCCTGGTGACGGCACCCCCTCCCCCGCATAGCGCAGAGACCAGCCAGAAGCCGAGGGGCTGGCCCTGGCGCGCAGTGCGGCGGGAAGGGAGGCGCGGCCCTCTGCGAGCTGCCTGACCATTGTGCACATCACAAGCACTTACTTCCCCTTCATGGGTCTCAGACATGATTGTGATTTACTTTACTTTCTTACATGGCTGGTCAGCCGTCGCGGTGTTGGAGTCACAGGGCAGCTTGCCTGGGACTTGAATGATGTCACCAAACAACAGCACCCCAAGAAACTTGGGGAGGGAAGGCCACGCGTGAGTTCTGCAGGACGTCCCTGGGGTGCCTCGGGGCAGGGGGCTGTCTTCAGCCTCTCCCTCCGGGTTTCCATGAGTAACCTGGGGGCTGACTCCTTGGGGGAACGGCTGCACCCTAAACACAGCCCCCCAGGCTGCAGCCTCGGGAAGGGACAGCTGTGCTGGCTTTCCTGGTGCAGGAGGGCTGGCCTGGGGAGGCCACCTGCTGTCCAGACGGCCTGCCCTGTCCCCACTGGTGGGGCAGCAGGGGTGGGTCATGGGGCCAGACCCGCCCACCTCCCACCTCGGGGGACCCGCCATCTCCTTAGCGAACCTGGGGGTGGAAGCAGAGGAACAGAGAGAGTAGGAGCTGGAGGGGACAAGGAGGAGGGGAGGGGACAGGCCCTCTCCACGCTGAGCACTAGGCCCGGGACCCAGGGCGCAGCGTCCTAGTGCGTGTCCCGTTTCCTGGATTAGGAAGGTGTTTAGTTTTTTCTTTGTACAGATGTTACGGCGTTTCGTCTATTTCTATAAGAAAAATAAGCTTATGGATTGACATGTTCAAAATAAATGCAATTTGCCTCAAACAATTCTCGAACATATCAATGTAAGAAAATAAGGGATGGTTTTAATGGTAGCGTCCTTTTTGCATTTAAATCAAGACTTGAATTTTTCGGGTGGCTCTAGAGTCACAACCCAACTGAAGGGGTGCAGGGAGAGCCCCCACAGGCGGGCACGGCCTCCCCACATCCACAGCCCATTCGCATTTCTGGCTGGGGTAAAACTGGGCGTTTTCCCGCGAAGGGCTGATCCCCTGAGATGGACCAGCTCGTGACATTTGGATAAATTTGGGGTAAGCATTCAAGCTTTTGGGTGCTCTTCCAGCCCAAATACAGGCGCTGTGGGAACCTTCCACGTCATTCCTTAGTGGTCCTTGGTGGTCTGCGGGATGGGCAGGAGCTGAAATGGGGGCGGGCGGGACTGGAGAACGCCTGGGGTGACCCTGGTGGGGGAGATGCCAGACACCAGCGTCAGTGCACCCGCCCTTCTGCAGAGAGCAGCGCTGAGCGGCCGCCCGGGCCCGGCACTGGGTCCTGGGCCCCCTGTATGAGGGCCCCTCGGTCAGGAATAAGACTGCCTGCATCCCCTGACAGCGCCCCCTGCCCCCCGAATAAACTCTCAGTCGCCCCCTCAGTTCTAGGCCCATCCCCAATTTTAATGATCTGCTTTCTGATTTCTAGGTCTGCCCTCCACTCGCTGGCGGATCCCTCGGGGGCTCTCCAAGCAAGGAGGTCCGGAAAGCCCCTGTCCCGAGGACGGTCACGCTTCCCGTGAGAGGGAGAGTCTCCTCCCTCTCAGCTCCACACCTGCCCCGTCCTGTGGATGGGGTGAGGCCTCAGCACCTGCTGTGTTGAGGACACACGTCACCGTCACGCCCACCTTGTTTTTGGCCTTGCTAACGCACCTGCATGCCAACATGCTACATCATTAAATTTCTGATAACCTGTTTAGATTCGATGATACATTAAATGCCACGTAGTAGACAGCTCATCTGTGGATGCAGCTTATAAAACACACACGGAGATGCACACACAATCACACACACAGCACGCCATCGCACACAGCCACACACACACTATGCACACGTGCGCACACTCACACACAGACACACATGTGTTCCCAGGGAGATATGAACACAACTAAATGGCTTTAATTTACCTTAAAAACCACACCTTTGACTCTGCAGACATTCCATGAAACATGTCAAAGAAAAAAGTCAGAAGGAAAATGAGTTCAGTGTAAACACACGACTGTGACAGGCCCGACAGAGTCCCCGGCCCGAGACCTTTGGGGAGCGCTGGGTCTCCCGTGCTGCTGAGCCGCGCCGTCCGAAGGACAGGAGGGAGACCTCGCCGCGGCCGTGCTTCTCAATCATCCATGACCTGCTTTCTGCCAATTTAGCAAAACACAGAAGCCTGAGCCTGAGCCCGTGACACGGGGTGCAGGCCGGGAAGCCCTGGTCTCCCCGAAGGTCGCAGCAGAGCCCGGGGAGCCGGCTCCAGGGCGCCCCCCCACCCCGGCTGGCCTTGGCCCCGCGGCCTCGGCGGGGAGCCTCACGGCCCACCGAGCAGACTTTCTGCAACTGGGTGGCTGTGACAAATGCCAAGACGAGCTGCAGGAGACGTTTAAAAATAGCACGCCGCCGAAGCTCCGGGAGAAGAGGCAGGAAGGACAGTGAATCAGAGACGTGTGGGGAGCCGGGGAGCGTGGCGGTGAGCATGGGAGGAGGGCCGCTCAGCGCGGAGCCCCTGGAGGAGACCTGAGGTAGGGTCCGTGAACATGGGGTCCTGCTGCCCCCCAGTAACTGAGGCAGAGCCGCCTCTGTGGGGCTCTGCTGATTGACCACCCGCCCCCCAACCCCTGCCCCAGGCGCCGTGGCCCTAGGACGGGCCGAGGAAGGAGCCTGGAGCATGGAGGTGCAGGGGCCGGGGGTGCAACAGCCCAACTGTGAAAGCAGCAGGAGCCCGAGGTCACCCACGGCAACAGAGACAGTGGGGACATGTTTCCCCAGGACTGAAGCTATCCCTGAGCCTTCAGGTAGGAAGAGGGGTGAGGGCGAAGGACAGGAACCAGGACTCCGCAGGCCCTGAGGGTGAAGGGGGTGTGCCTGAGGGTGCTCAGAGGGGAGGCGGGAGGGAGGGAGCGCAGCCCATGCTGAGAGCCAGAGCCGCCTGCCTGGACGGCTCCCCCGCCACCCTGAGGGAGGACCAGCGAAGAGGATGTGGACCCAGAAGTGCACACCCGCTCAGGTCGGCCCCGAGGAGAGCACCACGGGCACGCGGGCCTGCAGGAACCTTCCCGGGGGAACTGGGCAAAGGGCCGCAGAAAAGGACGCGTCTGTAACTGAAGGGGTCCTCCGCGCCCTGGCCCACCTGGTTCTCCAGGTAAGCCGTGCTGGTAATCGCGCACCTGCGAGGCCGCCGAGGGCTGGGCGAGGAGCGGGGCCCACGACTGACAGTGCGTCGGGGCCACGGGCGGGGGCCAGCCTGACGCCCCAAGGAACCGGGCTGCCCTCCCCTCCCCCAGGCTGGCGAGGGCACTGCTCAGAGGGTCCAGGCTCGCCCTCTGCAGCGATGGTGCCAGGGCAGCTGAGTCCCAGGCGCGGTACAGGCCTCTGAGCCTGTGGATCCTCATCTTTCCTCACCGCCGAGTGGGTGGTGCCCACCTGCCTTCCGTGCCCTTGCCGTGGCCGAGTCTGCGCCGCGCTGACCTGTCCGCACCTGCTTGTGGGTGGGTGGAGCAGATCCACATGTGGAGAGGCCGGGAGTGGTGGAGGGGGGTCTCCTTGGTAGCCCCTGATTCTTTGGAAAGGTTTCGCATTTGACAGCGGGGACGGCAAGCCTGGGAGGTTCCTGCCCCACCGCACTGTGCTTTTCCTACAAGACCCCTCACGTCCTCTGGAAGGACTCCCCGTCCATGGCTAGTGATGGGTCCCGCCAAAGAAAATCGACCTTATTAATTCTCGGCTCCTGAAACTCCACGGCCGCTGTGCGGTGAGTGGGTGAGGACGGAGTGGGGGTCACCTGGGCGGGACGGGACGTCACTGTCCGTGGTGGTGACCTGGGCGCCCCGTCCAGGCTGCTGCGGACGCGCGGCTGTCATGGGACAAAGCCGCCCGGGGCGCCTCTGGGCGCTGGGCCTGCTGCCCCACAGCCCGGGCGGGCGGGATGGAGCCGCCTCGCTGCCCGCGGCCCCGCGGCCCCTCGGCGCGGCCTTCACGGGACATCGGGCGCGGCAGTGCGGAGAGGTGGGCTCCGCGGACACGGGGTGACCCCCGACCCCATAAGGAAGGGGCTCCGGGCCCGGCGGGGCACGGCTGAGCACTGCGACGCCTTGGGAGGTGCGGGCCGCTCAGGGGCGCGGCCGCGTGCGCCCCGGTGAGTGGACGCCTCAGCCCCCCCCCCCCCCCCGCCGCGGGCCTCTGTGCTCACACCTGCCGGGGGCGCTCGGGCTGGGCCCGGCTCTCGCGAGGTGGACACCTGGAGCCGGCGCCTGCGGAGTCTGCGCATGCCGGAGGCCGCGCACCTGAGGGCGCACACCTGGGCCTGGGCCTGCGCGCTGGAGACGCGGGGAGGCGCGGGGAGCCCGGGGAAGGGGAAGGCCGCGGGCGCTGGGGGTGCCAGCCCGCCCCCCTGCACCTGGGCGCCCCGCTGGAGACCCCGAGCCCCAGACTCCTGGAGACAGAAGCCCCAGAAGCCCGGCGGCCGCCAGGAGCAGGCGCCCTGGGAGTCGGCGTTCTCGGGACGGTTTGCCGCTCGCGGGGTGCACACCGAGCGGGGGCCAGGCCTCCCCGAAGGCCACTTCTCTGCTGCGCGTGTTTCCACCACGGGGAGTGACCGAGGAGCGCCCCGCGCGCCCCGCAGCCCCGCGCTTCGCTGGAGGACACGCCGGGAGGGAGACCCGGCCCGACACCCGGAGGCGGGGCGCGGGCAGCACCCGGCCAGCCGGGCCCCTCCGAGGCCGCGCCCCGCCGCTCCCCGCGGCCGGGCCTGCTGACAGCTCGCAGCTGCCCCTTCTCCGGAGACCTGCTCTCAGCTGGCGCGAGGCGCGTTGCCAGGGAGACGGCGGGAGCGCCCCTCCCCCGCCCCGGGCGGCTGTGATGCTCAGCGAGGCACATGTTTTCAGTCAAATTATGATTTTCATCCATTTTCTCCGATGTAGCTCTCAAGTAGGTCGTTCATTTTCGGCGCCAAGTCTGACACTCCTTGGAGCGAGAATTTCCAAGTTCGTTTACCCCAGTCCTGCCAAGGACCGCGGAGCTGTTTCCCGAGGACGGTTGAACGCCCTGTCCCTGCGGTGGGAGCCCGGCTGGGAGTCCTCGCCGACGGCAGCGACCCCTCCAGCGCCGCCCCGCGCGGCACCTGTGCGCTCCGGGCAGGCGCGCGCCTTGGCCCCAACTCGCCAGAGTGTTTCCAAAGTGGGTGCGCCCATCCCGGCGGGGCGGCTGCAGGCAAGTCTGACACCAACCTGGCCGCGCCCCACGGACCCCCGACGGCTGCCAGTGACGCCGGGTCTGTCCCAGGTAAGCTAACCCCGCCGATGACACCGGGCCCTTTGCGTGTGTTTGCGCGCCAGTCACGTTTCTGCAAAATGTGGTGATGTTGGTGTCTTTTCGCCCAGCCATAATTTTCCCATTTTTCAACACAGGATTGTTCATTGTTCCTGGCTAGAGACTGTTGATGTTCCCAAGAGGTAGAGGCCATAGTTAGACTCGGGTATGCTCCCTGGACAAGCCTTGGTGGTCACTGGCAAGGCCACTTGAACCCTGGCGGATGCGTTTGTGGTGTTTATGGTGAAAGCATTTTGTTGGGAAGGTGCCAGAATGAAGTGCTTGGGCCATCGTGTGCGCGTGCATTTGGTGAGGAATGGTTTTCCAGTTCACCCCCCCTGGCTGCCAAGGCGTCGGAGTTCCAGTTGCTTCACTTTCTCACCAACATTTGGTATTGTCAGTCTTATGAATTTTAACCATTTGGGTGAGTGTGCAGGTTATTGACTTTCAATGTGCATCTTGTGAGCACAAATAAGAGCCTTTTCCTGTATTGAATGATTACTTGGCTATAAACTATTGTAAAACACCCCTTTAAGTTTATCACTCATTTTCCCTTTTCCTGTTTATAGTTATTTCTTAATATTCTAGACGTGAAAACTTTGTCAGAGCTCTATAGATTGCTTTCTCACTGAACGCCATTTCGATGCACACAGATTTTTAATTGTAATAATTCCAAATTGCCAGTCTTTTTGTTTTGGTTGAAAGTTGTCTGTTTCCTGTTTTAAAAGTCACTTTCTAATCCAAATTCATTAAGATACTCTCTTGTGCTATTTTCTAGATGATTTATTGTATTGTCCCTTACAAGTGCATCTATGTGGGAACTGAGTAAATGGGAGTTTATTATGCACATTTTCCTAATTGTGTTTGGAATAGTAATTATAAAAATGACAAGGTATTTGCTTGGATTTTAGAAGAGTGTTCTGTGGAATGACTCCTATAAGGCCGGCATGGCCTCTTCCTTGGGATTTTGGTAAAATTCGTTAGATAACCATCTGGGTCTGGTGTTGCCTTTTTGGGGATATTTTAAAACTGTTTCAATTTTCAGTCTATTTATTCTTGAGTCAGTTTTTAGCTAAGGATATGTTTTCTAGAAATACTCCCGTTTTATTTAAATTTTAATATGTTTAGATACATGGTTATTCATGATATTAAAAAATAACTTGGAAACATTTTGGAGCTATTGTTTGGTCCTATTGGTTTTTAACACTATTTGTGTCCTTTTTGCTGAAAAATATTGCCTAGGATCTATTTTATTTGCTTAGTGAAAAATTGGCTTTGGCACTCTGTTGTGTTTTGCTACCCCCTTTTACGCCTTTCGTTTACAGATTTCCCACTTTTTCTCAGTTCTCATATAAGAATATATATATTTTCCTCACCTTAGAGCTTTTGCACAAGTTTTTATATGGCACAGTTTCATGGCAAGTTTTAAACCATTTCTATTATGATTTCTTTCATGGTCAACGATTCTTTTAAAAATTATTTTGAACTTATGAACATGGTTTTTCGTCTCTTGTAGATGTATTGGTTTATAATTTGCATGCCTGTGACCAGTGTTTCTATGATCAGTGTGAACATTTGTATGATTCCATTTTTAAAGATTTGTTGAGGTTTGATTTATGGCCTCGTACACGGACAGCTTTAAAAATGCTCTGCTTGTGTTCGAGAAGATCACATTTGCAGTGCAGGCTTCTGTATATGAAAATAATCGAACCGTTATTTGTGGTGCTCAAGTCTTCTGCATCTGCACTCAAGTTGTGGCCATTTGACCTAGCAGTATGTCCAAATCACAGCGGTGAGTTAAAACCTCTCACCAATCTCTGCTAAGAGATTGGTTTGTCTCAAGATTTGTGAGGTTCCAGCGCTGATTTGTCTCAAGATTTGTGAGGTTCCTTCACCTTGCATTTAGAATTTTAGAATCTCTGTATCTTCTTGGTAAATTCAACATTTTTCAGTGTTTAGTGTCTCTCTTTTCCCTCTCTAACAATGTTGTCTATATTAAAGTTAATTTCCTAGCTATATTTTTTCATCATTTGGTTTTCAAACTCTAATTTGGTTTTCATATTCTAATGTTTCACATATGTCTCCTGTAACAGGATCAATATCTAGCTTAAAAAATTTATCTTTGCATTTTAATTGGGAATTTAAGCCAAAGAACATTTATTTTTATCACCGTATGCTTGAGTCATTCACACCATTGTACTCTGATTTCTATTTGTCTCATTTTAGTGATTCTTTCTTGCTATTAAAAAAATTGATTTAGTTTTTGTTGGTTTAGTTTTCTTATCCCATTTCCACATCTCCAATGTCTTTGAAGTTACATACTTAAATTTTATTCGATTAATGGTTATTCTTGAAAATTCATCATTCATATGAAGCTTAAGGAAATCTAAAGTTAATTTCTCAGATCTTTCCCAAATTATGCAAGTATCTGAGGACAAACTTTAAGACAGCCTGTGGCTGATATATGAGCATGGGCGTTTTAATTCTTGCTTGCTCCCCCTTACCTGCTGGATGTTGTCATGACTGTCCACGTGACATGCTTCCTCGTGTCTCACGCCTTCCTGCGAGGACATTTCTTTCTTACTACGCATTTTTAAACTGAAAAGAACACATTTTGCCTCACATTCATAAAAGGCAGCTTTTGCAGTTGTTGGAATTTTATCTTCTATTGTCACTCTCTGGTGTCAATCCCAGGCTGTGCTTGCACCGTTCGCCGGGGCTCCGGGGAGGAGGCTGTGGGTCAGCGCGTCCCGTGTCCTCCCTGTGCTCAGAGGGCTTCTCGGGTCCCCTCCAGTGTCTGATCGTCGACTCTCCTGGGTGTCACCTCGTTTGTGCAGGAGCCCCCCTTAGGCACACGTTCGTGTTCCACAGTTTCAGTGCCCCGAAGTCAACCAGGGTCTGAAAATGTGGACAAGAAGATATTTTGAGAAAGAGCAATAGAGAGAGAGAGGCCCGCGCACCTGCCTTCGTGTGTGCTGCTCTGCTGTGCTGCCCCTCCCGGTGGTCAGTCTCTTCCTGCGCCTGACTCACAAGGTCTGCATTGCTGGGAAGGGACATGTGGCTCCGCGGCTCAGGATCCCTGGGGTCTTGGAGGATGTCCCCTGTGGGTGGGGGGGAAAGCCTTTGACCGGGAAGTCCTGTTTGATTGACGTTATTCATTGAGAGTTCTGGCATTAATTGAGGCTAATTTTCTTCCTAGAAGATTTCATTTGATTTTGCTTGAATTGGGATTGAAGGGTCACCAGCGACATAGGCCAACTGTAGTCTGAATCCAGAGTCTCCACCTGCCTCCCTTTCAGCTCCTGCACCTGCCTGCCCTCCCCACCCACCCAGTGCAGTGCGGCCACGCCCAGGCCTGCACCTGGCATTTCCTGCTTCCCACTCCTGCTTCCCAGTCCTGCTCTCACTGCTCTGAGTCCAGCCGCCTTTGGGGACTGTGGCCTCTTTCTTCTCTTTCTGGGCATCCAACAGTCCACTTGGGATTATGTTCAATGGATGGATGGGCTGTTTTGGGGGCTCTGCGGTGTGTCCAGACTACCTTCCTGCCTAGGACGGAAGCCTGGCTTGTGTCTGAGGTGTGGCTGCTTCCACTCTCATCAGACGCGGTTTTACTCGTCCGTGCGAGGCGGTGCTTGCTCAGCTGCGGAGTGCCGTCTCAACCACTCGCTTCTACTCTGAGAGCTATGCGGATGGTGAGTCTTCTCTAATGCAAGGAAACTTGAAGTTCTTTCCTGCTCTGGTGAATTTTTCAGGCTCTCAAGGCAGAGCTCTTATTTGATCTTTCCTCTAATTTCCAGGGTATCTTCACAGCTTTTGGCGAGTGCTCAATAAATATTTGCTGTTTGGCAGAGTCTAAACACTCCACTTTGTCTCCTAATCAGCATCTCTGATACAGTCACTTTTGTTTGCCAAAGAAAAGCAAAAATTAAAAATTTCCCAGTGCTGCTGCTGGGAGGTTGCTGTGCACAGGGATGTCACGCTGGGGTGAAGGTCTGTACTCATGACACTGAACGAGAAATGGTTGATTCAATTACAGATTTTTTTTTTTGTTTTATTAAATTTGGAAGGCATTTAATTCTGTGTGGGAAATTGGGGTTAAGTTGGCCTTCTCTGCCCCAGGTGTTCTACGGAACACTAATAGATTAAAGAAAGGTGTGGCAGGCTAAGGTGGCTCTGCCTCCTGGTAGTCACCTCTTGTGGGTGACAAGTCACCTCATGTCACCGCTTGGGCAGGCCCTGTACATGCTGCTAAGCCAGAGTCATACAGCAAAGGTGATGGGATGTGTGTGGCCACAGACAGGTGCGTTCAGTCTGTACCATGGTAGCTCTGCCTGGCTGAGCCACCCCTCTGCTGGCTTTGGAGAAGCAAGTGGTCAGGAGGGGCAGGTGGAGAGAGCCACGTGGCAAGGGGATGACAGCAACTTTTGGTCAAGGCCAGCAAGACACTGACCTCACAAGCTTTTCTTCAGCCACCAGGAAATGAATGTGGTGGAAAACGACATGAGAGCAAAGGCGGGGCCTTCCCCAGTCAAGCCTCCAGATGAGACAGCAGCCGTGGCTGATATGGCGATTGTAGGCACGTGGAGGACTCAGCTGCGCTGCATCCTAGAAACTGGGAGATGATGACTACGTGCCTTAAGCGATGGGGTTTGTTGTGCTGCTGTTACCCAGCAAGAGGTGACTGATGCTGGGCAACAGAGGGGCTTTCACAGTCTCCTCTTGGTGATCATCTGTCAACATTTCTCCGAGTGGTGTCAATATTAGAAGAAGAGCAGCAGTCCTTTGTTTGGTTTTGGCTGTGGATTCCAGATTGGAATCATGTGACTAGCAGACAAGAGAGGGGCTGGTAAAACTGGCGGCACGATTGGAATGGGCCGTGGCTTTAGCCAGGATGCTGACCTGTGCCCGTGAGTCCTGCCCCTCATCTCCAGAATGCCTCATTGTGCAGCAGAAAACGCTGCATGGGAGGAAGCCCTCAGTGGGAAGCGCTGTGACCTTCTCGTGCTCGTGCAGTGGTTGAGCTCACAGCGGCTGTGACCTTGCTGTTAGAGGGAATAAAACATCTGTCTAAATACAAGAGAGATAAGATCTTCAAAATAAAGATATTTGAAGGTATCACACACGAAACACCTTTCCACCTGCTTGCTTAATGTAATGTAGTCGTTACGGCGATGAATGTTTCTAATAAAGTATGAAAATGGATTGTTTGCTTTGCTGCTTGTATGAACTCTCATCTCTCTTTTTATGATATTGAAGCTGACATTTGCTTACCCTTTATCAGCAGAATATTTAATCAAGTCCAATCTGAAAGAAGCAAGAGGAATTTTTATTACATTTAAAACCGGTCCCCCATATAGAAGACCGTGAGATAGGACCAGGCCCACGGAATGCACGTGACCTGCTAGATCACACACGTGAGTCCAGGGCCATCTTGGGTGGGGGGCGGCCCTGGCTGTGGTCGGCCATGGGCTCGGTGACCCCACGCAGCTTTGAATTTTATCAGGGCCCGTGGCCTTGCAGCCTCTGTGAGCCGCCTGCTTTCATTTCTGTGGCTGAATTTGCTCCCAAGTGGCCCGTGTTCTCCTCTGCTGCGGGGCCCGTGGGGGCCCCAGGACTGTGAATCAACGTTTCTCTGCTGAATGGAGCTGACAGGGCCCCGTGGCCCACAGGTCACCTCGCTCCCGTCTACACCAGTCCCGGGTGGCCCTGGAGATTTGGGGCTGCCCTTACCTGATTCCTCATCCCCGTGATGGCTCCACGGCTGGGCAGGAGCAGACTGGGCTCCTCAGATGCTCTTCCTGTCCCCACAGGTCGGCAGTCAACGCCCACACCCACGCCTGCGGCAGACGTGGCCTTTAAAGTATTGTATCATTACTTATTGAGGTAACAGTGGTTCTCAGCACTGTGTATAGTGTAGGGGTACAGGGTCCAGCTTTTAAGATGCAGGTCTCCACCCTCCCCACCACCAAGGCCCCCGTGGGCAGGGCCACAAGCTCAGTCAGGTCCGGGACTTCAGACTCCCCGGCTGGTGATGCCCAGGAAGGGTGAGCCCGTTGGCCGCGGAAGCCAGACGTGTTCCTGGGCGTGTCTCCTCATGTCTCCCTGCAGAGCAGGTGTCACCTACACCACGTCCCCACGAGGCCGAGCACCAAAGCAAAACACACCTCATGCTCAGTTCAGCGGAAGGTCACCGCCCTGGTGTTACGTCTGTTAGAAAACACACACTTCCAAGAACAGAAGCCAAAAGCCTGAGAACCTGGGGTCACGGAGAAGTGACCAGGGCTGACAAGCTCCGGAGATGCCAGGTGGCCACCGTCCTCAAACAGGGAACAGCCTCAAATGGCCCCAAACACGTGGTGGGAGGTGCGGCTAGCAGGGGCGCCTGACCGCCCGGCCGCCCTCCTCTCCCCATGGTCCTGTCCCGCCGAGACCGCCTGCGAGGCAGCGGGTGCTCCGCTCTGCCTGGTGCGTGGCTGGAGGGGCTGCTGGGGCACTGGCCGTCGGGTGGTAGTTTCCAGACCTCATGCTTAGCCAGAGAAACCTCATTTAAATTAAATCACAGGCAGGGCCTCGTGTGGAAGACGGACAGAGAGGGCTGCATCTGCGGGCGCGCCCCTGGACCGTGACCTCCAGCCACCATGGAGCCCAGGCAGGCGCTGGAACCCAGGCCCCAGACCTCATTCCAAACCGCCGCTGGGCCCAGCCCCCGCTGGGCCCCGCCTGCCACCCCCAGGCTTCTGGGGCTTCTCAGACTCCAGTTGGGCCCGCATTCAGCGCCCTGCGTCTTTTCACCTCAAAATGCTGTTGGCTCTGAAAGCACAGCCCACACACCCTTGTGGTGTCCGGTCCAGGGGACGCCCATGTCCTCCTCCACATGGAGACTGCTTTAGCCACCTTCCCTGAGCCCCAGGCTTCATGCCCACCCACCTGTTTCACAGAATGGCCCCGTGATGCTGGTCTGGGGCGTGGGCTTGGTCAGCTGCCCCGTGACCCGCCACGGTGTCACCTCCTGGGACGGCGTGGTGCCCGACACGGAGCTGCCTCACCATGTCCTCATCCCCCACCTGGACACCAAGGCAGCCAGGCCACTCTCCGCCCCGTGCCACTCGCTGGTCGTTCATCCGTCGTCCTGTCGCGCAGACGCTGTGCACCGCGCCCTTCCGACCTCGCGCTTGCATAACTGATTTTTTAAAGCCTAAATCCAAAGCTTTCCGCATATCCCTGCTGAATTTTATTTGGCTTCACGTCGCCCAAGCGCTTGCTCTCTGAGCCTGCGCTGGGGCGGAGCCGGCAGCCGCCTCCCCGCCCCTCAGCGCCTGAAGTGGCGCTCCAGGCCGGGTCAGGGCCAGGCCCTGCAGCCCACGCCCAGCGGGCTCTCCTGGCGGGCGTCAGCTCCGGAGCCCCGGCTCGCGTCCCCACCCTGTCCACGTGAGCACACGACAGTCGGGCCTCGACTGGACCCTAACGCGCGAGCCGAGGGCGGCAGGGACGGCGGCTCCTCCTCGCTCGGCGAGGCAGCAGAGGCTGGGCTGGGCTCAGTCCCATCTGCTCGAAGGCGGCCAAGCCGCCTGCTCGCTCCTCCGCTGCTCTTTCCCAGCTGCCTGGACTTTCCTCTAACCTTGGCCGTTTGAGCAGGGCCCAGCCCCCCAGCCCGCGCGGCCTGCAGAGGCCCTCGGCGACGCCCACTTGTCTCCGGGTTCCTCCTTCCCTAGACTTGTGGGCACCCCGCTTGCGCCTCTGCTTCTCTCCTGGTTTGCTCACCTGTCTCGGATCTGCCTTCTGGCTTCTGGTCCTCGGGACTCCCGGTTCTACCATGTCTGCTGCAAGCTTTACCTGTCTGCGTCTCTGTGCTCCCCTCTAAGACAGAGAAGACTAGACTCACCTAGCAAAATGGAACATGCTAGACAGGAAGAGCGGGCCAGGGCTCCGGGGTGCAGGCGGCGGGGCGAGGACTCTGGGGTGCAGGCGGCGGGGCGAGAGTTCCGGGGCACCGGGTGGTGGGGCAGTCCCCCGCACAGCAGGCACAGGGCCGCTGGCCACCCGCCCGCACCTCTGCCACCCGTGCCGCCCTTCAGAGCAGGCATTTCTGCTGAATCGAGGTAATTTAACCAGAAGAAGAGAAATACTGGAAATTCCTACACAGCGGATGATTTGACAAAGTAAATTATTTACAAAAGGAGCCGGCATGATGCAGGCCCGCAGGCTTCGAGGCCCGGGAGGATGTGCAGGAGGGTGTTAGACAGCCCAGTAGTTCAGATCATCAGAAAGTTTGAATATCGTCCAAAAAATAAGTAATGGAAGTGAACTTCCCAGCACAGAGGTGATGTTCGATAGAAATTCATCACGTTTATTTAATCTATGCGTTCAATTTATGGATCTAGGTAAGGGATGGCTCCCTGCTGGTGACATCCATCTCCCCGCTGCGGACTCGCCGAGAGGCGGTGATGGAGGGTCTGGGCGCTGGCATCGGGCTGTAACTCATCGCTCCTCTGTCACCCCGAGGAGTTGAGCGCTGGTATAAAAAATGCAGACCCCCCCTTCAGTGGTAGCTGAGGAAATGGAGCGGCGTGTGGGTGGGATCACCTACCCAGAGGCCAGAGCAAGGTGCGCCTGGGAGCACCGCAGGAGGGACCATGCAGGCTCGGAACTTGGGACAGGCACAGACTGGCTCTGCCCAGGCCTGGGGTCCATCAGACGGCAGGTTCTGCTCCGTGATGGGTCAGTCTAGGGTGTGTCTGTGGAGCGGCCCTGTCCAGGGGTCTCCTCAGGGGCCTGGGGGGGATGCCCGGAGGTGGGGGTCGCTGCCCCCAGGGCCTCCCCGAGGGGCACAGGAGCCAGTTTGCCAGCCCCGGGTCTGGGCACCTGCAGGGAGACCTGCACCGTGGAAGCCCCTGCCTGTTTATCTGCTGGCGTTGCAGGGAGTACCAGGGCACAACCAAGCTCCAGGGCTGCTCTGCGCCTGAAAAAGCTGTGGTTCATCACGGGAGAGGCGCACAAGGAGCGATTTAGCAAGAGAATGTCAATTAAAGCTCTCCTAACTCTTAGTTTTCTCCTTCACAGGATGTAGTTTTCCCTGGATGTTTCCACAAATATGTAAAAAATGTTGGCAAAAGGAGAAACACTCAAATATTTATCTTGTGTTTAACAACATCAAGAGTCGCTGGAGTGTTTTGTTGTTTTAATTTTCAGGCTGTGGTCTGTAATTCCATGTGAAGGGGCGAAAACCTTGCTGTGGTCTCCCTGAGAGGCTGTTTGAAGACTTCTGAAAGGCAGGCTTTGGGCTGCGTGCCTGGGGGCTCCGCTGAAGTGGCGGAGGAGAGTGGCCTTAGCAGACCCCTCATGGCCTCGGCGTTCTGCCAACGGCCGCCCTGACCGGGCCTCCCTGCAGAGCTTGGAGCCCACGCTGCCCGGCGCTCCCAGCACTGCGATGGCGGCCGGGCGGGCTGCTGTGGGCCAGGCGGGCAGCGCTTTCTTCTTGGACTTGTTCTGCTCCAGCTCAAATCGCCAGGCCATGCGCTTGGTCCCCGCGCTTGCAGGGGAGGCACGGCGGGCGGGGCCTGCCCAGGCTGTTCTGCAGCCTGGCGCGCAGGTACAGGGCCATGGGGGTGCTGGGGTGCCCGAGCGCGGAGCCAGCGGTTGGCCAGTGCAGGCTGGAGGAGCCCCCCTTGGCGTTGCTGCTTCTCTGACAGCCACGCAGCTCACGGGCGCTCTCCCAGCACACACGCATCAGCCGTGCGGGCAGCCGCCTGCCGCCCCAGAGCGGGGGCGGTCGTGGGTCCCGGCGAGGGCCTCCTTTGCCTGGGGAGCGACACGCTTAGAAGAAGCTTCTTTCCATGTCGGGATTTGGGAACCCTTCCGATGACGACAGAACAGGCTGCCCCGCTCACCCTCAGCGCTCAGGTGGAAACACCCCTGCCCCGGGCTGCGGCGTGAATGACGTGGCTTCGGTCTCACGTGCAGTTGCCATTCCGGTTACAAAGGTGGTTCGGTCGGCACCTGTTGTGGTGACGTCGGGAGTTTTGATTTTCAAAATAGATTTGAGTCAAAAAAACGGAGTCGACGTCAGAATGCCCTGCAGTGAGAGCCGGGCTGCACACAGACGTGGAAACCCGGGGGACGCAGGAGGTGAGAGGTGTGGGGAACGTGGCTGTGTGGGGCGCAGGGGCTGAGCCACGAGCACAGGAGAGCTGGGGGTGAGGCGGCGGCCCCAGCCTGGGCAGGGTGCGAGGCCCTGGGGCGGGGGTGAGAGGGACCGTGGGGAGCGGGTGGCAGGGGGTGTGTGGCCTGTAGGGAAGCGGGCGAGGCCTCAGGGCGCTGGCAGGGGCGTCAGCAGCCCAGAGGCCGGGCTCTGCCTCCGCGGGGAGGGCATGTCCTCTCCTGCGCAGCTCCTGAGGCAGTCGTTGGTGACACAGCCCTACACGCCCCACAAACTGCTTGGGGTTGTAACAAATTACCAAAATCTGGGGTTCTTCACACAACGGAAGCTTAACTGTTGGTGATTCGGGCTCCAGCCTGAGCTTTGGGGACACAATTTACTTCATCATAAAACTTACTCACCAACTTATGTCCCCATCCTGGCTCAGAAAGCCCAGAGAAGCCCCGCTGGTGACTCTTGTGCCGTTTCTGGGACACTTTTGGGGGGACAGTGAGAAGAACCTCATGTGTAGCCAAAGCTCAGAGAATCTTGAGGGCCAGAGAACGGCACTCGGGGCTGCCAGACCCCTTGGCAGCCAGGCCAGAGCATGAAGCTGGGTCTGTCTGGTGTGTGTACACACGTAGCCTGCACACACACGCTCACACACACGTGCATGCAGTTCCACATGTAAACACACACACGTACATACAGATGTCTGCTTAATCATGCCCATGCAGTCATCCCCCATCCCCCACCCTGGCCCCCGAAATGCTGTCTTTCACACCTTTCTCGCGCCGCCTGCTCTCCTGTTTTGAAAGCCTCCACCCATGACAGAGTCGCCCCCGTATCCTGCTCCACACTGACCCCGGTGTATGGCATGTGCCAGGCTCCCTCCGAGCGCCTTTCTGGAGCAGTTGTTGGGGAACCAAGATGCTCCGTCCACCCGGCGTTGGGCACAGACCGTTCAGTGATAAGGTGGGGTTCAGAGAGTCCCGACACGCGTTGGGTGTGGGCCGCCGGCCGCCGTCCCTCCTGCGTCAGCTGGGCGGACATTCTTCGATTCCGCGCCAAAGCAAATGTGCCTGTGGAAGTGGAGTGAGTGGCCCAGGCGCGGGGGCCGCTCACTGGTTTGGAGCACGACAGGGCTCCGTCGAGCGGAGCTGGCCTCAGGCGGGAGCTGGGCTTCAGCGACAGCAGGTGCGTCTGCGCAGCCCCCGAGCCAGCCGCAGCCGGCCTGTGGGGCCTGGTGGAGATCAGGAAAGTGTGTCCTCTGGCACCTGTTTGGCTGTATATTTGGCACCGGGTTTCAGAAAGTCCAGAGAGAATGACTGGGTGTTGGAGGCCAAATGTATCCCACCGTAAAAGTAAAGGTCCCGAACCCAGAGGCCAGGCACCTCGTGGGGACGATCCAGAGGACGGGGAGTCATGGGGCCCATGGCCGGGGTTCACGCCAGCGTCTCGCTGCCAACGTGTGCTGTGCCAGCACGAGTGCGCATTGCTGCCCTCAGGCTTTCTCCCTGAGCTGGCACACCCTCCCGGGCTGCCCCTCCTCGCCCTTACCCGGGGCCCGCGGGCTCACTGCCCCCGTGTTGGTAGTGGAGTCTGCGTGCCCACTGTGGCGGGCCAGGGCACCCCCACGTGCTGCCAGCAGCCCAGGTGCCCCAGCGGCCTCGCTGCCCTGGCGGGGCCTTCCGGGTGACACAGACCGAAACCCGCGGCTCCCGCCCAGGCAGCCGGAGCCGGCCCGGGCCCAGGGCACCAGAGCTGCCGCGGCGGGCGAGAGCGGCGTCGGAGGGGGGCTGCACCGGTGAAGAAACCATATTCAGCTCATTTTGGCAGAGCTGATTACGAGGAGGCAGACTCATTTGTTTACCTTCCCGGCTCGAAACGACACGCGGCGGTGGAAGCCAAGAGGAGGAGATAGATGCGGCAGAGGGAGCGGGGCTTGGCTGCCGCGCTATTGATTTTGGCAAAAACGCCATGTGAAAAATTATGCCTCAGATAAAAATAAATTATAATCTACAAGTATGTGAATGAGAAGGGTTCCCTGTGAAAACTTAATAAATGCATGCTAATTCCGGGCCGCGCCGGCCGGGAACACGCCAGTCACGTCGCTCCGCGGAGCCTGTTTTGGAGAAGCCGCGTGGCGAACAGCAATTCCTCAGCAAGTGCATAAAAGTGTCAGCTGATGTATAATTCATCCAGCCGGAGTTAGTTATGGTCTGTTTAATAGTATTTAATGCTGCCACATGACATCATTCTTTCATTTACCAATTGAAAAAAATAAAAAGGCCAATCAAAAACATTTTAGAGAGGAAGAAATACGCTGATTGGGTTTGATAAAGCTCGCCGAGGACGCCAGCGGGTCACCCGGCGAGGGATCTTTCAAAGATCTTTGCGTGGAGGCGCGGCGGGGTCCTCCCGGGTCCACGGTGTCGCCTCGGGGTTTGCATCACGACTCGCTGGCAGCACAGGCGCTGGCGGTGGCCCCCGTGTCTTCAGGGCTCGCTTCCCCGCCAGCCCAGCGAGTCGCCCCGCAGCCCGCCCCGTTGGGGGGAGCACGAGGAAACCCGACTGTACTTGTTCTGGCCACATTGTCCCCCTGCTGCCGACTGCGGCCCCGGGGCGGAGGACGCGCTGCTGCTCGGCTGTCCTCGCCAGCTTGTGGCCCAAATCCCTTCCGCGCATTCCAGCAGGACTGACCTGCCCTGCTCATGCTCTTCCCCGGCCCCCTGGATTTCTGGTGCTGTTCTAGAAAGCAGGGCAAGCTGCTCGGAGTCGGTCATATTAGATAAATGCAGCCCAGGCCCGGTCCTTGTGCAGTGACAACTCTGGCCAGAGGGAAAGCTGCCCCTCGCGCCGCATGGGGTCTCTGTCGGACCCGAGAAGCCAAGGCCCGATGCCCGCGTCCAGGGGCCAGACTCCTGTGCGTGAACCCTGGGCACGGGCTGTCAGGGGCCATGCAGCTGGCATCTCTAGCTCTGCAGAGCACGTCAGGCCGGTTCGTGTGGGATGCATGTGGAAAATGGAGCTGCAGGCCCTGTGTGTCCCGGACCTGGGCTCACACGTGTGAGAGCGTCGGGGGGAGCCTGGTGGTGCAGCTTGGGCGACAGGCCCTGGACGCGCACAGCAGACAGGGTGACTTGTCTTGAACCTCGTTTTATTGTAAGCGGCTCTCCTGGCCTCCGGGTGTGGGTTGATCCCGGGTCCTCACTTAGTCTGCAGGGGACATTGTGTGCGTTTGACCTGAGCGTCCTAGGCAGGAACCTGCAGAAAGTGACGACTTGCGCTCAGCTCCGGTCCCGCGGTTCCCCAGAGCCCACCAGTCGCTGTGCCCCGTGGGCCCGACCCGGGAAGTGGGCTCTGCTTTCTCAGCCACTGGTGAGCAGGGTGAACCCGCGTGTGTGGTGCCGCTCAGCAGGTGCGCGTCAGGAGCTCACCTAGGGGCAAACCCTAGAATGGCTCCTTAGAATTGTATCAGCTGCTTTCACCACCTTCCCTGGTCCAGTCGTGGACCTGTCCACAAGGGAGGGGAGACACCCCACACTGTTTCTCATGACCCAGGTGGCATCCCGGCCTGGTTTCTGCCTTGCTCCCTGGGCAGAGAGGTGGTGCTGGCAGGCTCCCCACTGAGTGCAGCGCAGAGGTGGTGCTGGCAGGCTCCCCGCCGAGTGCAGCGCAGAGGTGGTGCTGGCAGGCTCCCCGCCAAGCACAGAGCTCACACCGCCGGGATGGCTTTATCTCTTGGCCCGTCTGCATGCCCTGGGTGAGAGTTGGGAGGGAGCCTCCCACCAGCCCTGACAGCCCTTCCCTCACCCACTCTGTCCTCTGACTGCCCGCCTTCATCCGGGCTGGGGTCTCTGCACCTGCTAAGGGCTTCCGACTTCTAGGGCTGCGTCCCTCTGCCCTACTTCTCCCCTGACTACTCCCGGCTTCTCCCTCCCTTCGCCTCTCCGATCCAGATGTTCCAGCACTAAATGTCATTCCTTTTGGGTCCTGCTGAGTGCAAATTTGGAAATGTGGGCTAATGGGGGATCTGGAGTTAATAGGCTTCCCTCCCATGGAACACACTCCTTGAGCTTTCCAGACCTGCTACCTTTGCTACAGGAGGGGCCGGGCTGGGAGTTTCTTCATCCACACGGGCCTTGAGTGAAGGAAAAATTTGGCAATAGAGCTTTGTGATGCCTCTGGGCTGCCTTCGAGGGTGTGACTGCTGGGTGGGGGCTGCTCCGCCCTCTGACACCTCCATGCCTCCTTCTGCGTCTTCTCCAGCTCTGGGGGCACGGAGGAGGCACAGAGAGTGAAGCAGAGAAAGGCCACAGCAGGCATTCACATACAGGCTTTGCTCTGTGTGCGATGTCCTCATGCAGCCCAATCCCGGGATACCCAGAGACATGAAGGCGGGGGCCGTGCCCTCGTGCGTGCTGCCTCTGTGGGTCCCTGACTCCTCTGGGGCGGTAGGGGCAGCTCGCAGGGGGCTGCAGGTGGGCAGCGTGGATGAGAGAGGGGAAGGGGCAGTGCTGGGGAGACCTCAGACACAGAAAGGTCTGAAGGCCCAGCTGGTCTGGGGGAGCCGTGGGTCCAGAACCAACCATGGAACCCCCAATCCTGGGGTCATGACCTCTTGGTTGCCTCTTTTAAAATGCCAAGATGCATCCTCCTCAGGGGCTGCGAAACCACAAAGGCCATTGGATTCTGGGCCAAATCCCCCACCATCAGCCAACCCACCCGGCAGCTCTGGGGCCTGGAGCAGCCTCCCCGGGTGGTAACACTGGCGGGCCCGGAAGCCACAGGCCTCCCCAGGCCAGCAGCTCAGTTACATGCATGGACTTGACGAGCAGAGGGCGAGGCGGTGTCCTGGAAAGAAGGCAGGGCAGGTCGGAGGGTGAATCCCAACCAGGGCTCGTCCTCTTGGACACCCCCCTCTTCAGAGGTCGAAGCCGAAGCCCTCAGCCCCATCCCTGGACTAACTGCTTGGCGAGGGCCGAGCCCGGCAGTGGCTGACAGCGCTGTCTGTCAGGATGGTGGCGCCTCGGAACTGGGAAGGGACAGGGGCGCAGCCGGTCTGCGCTGTGCTTCGCCACCATGAATAGTAAGATGATGGCTTTGGTCACCTCTCCGGTTACGCTGATCTCTCTTCTTCGGGGACTTATAGGATTGGGGAGCTTATGAAAACAGCCTGATCGGCGGCTGCCGGGGCTGAAACAGAAGTGCAAAGAGAAACCCCCTCCTGGAACCACGAGCAGCAGGAACGTGCTGACACTCGCGCCTCGTAGGAGCTTCCAGTGCTTCGTCTTCCCTTTACCTGGGCTTAGAGGTTAAAGATGTTGTTTGACACTTTTTCCTGCCCGTGTCTGTTTCATTTCTGCCCTAAACAAAAAGCAGATGATGCATTTTCGTGGGGTCCTTCTGTTGTCAGATGTTTGATTTCATGCAGTTCATCCAGAATTGTCCCTCGTCACAAATTCCTGGCACAGTGATCACCGGGGAAGCCCATCCCGGGCAGCCTCCCTGTCGCCCCAGCCCCGCCGAGGCCAGGTGGGCCCCCCCAGCTCCTGGAGGGGGAGATTGACCCCGTCCCCGTGACCCAGGACTTCAGGCTGCCTTGGCAAGGAGCCTGCACACCGCGTCAGCCCAGGAGAAGGAAACAGCCTCCCGCTCCCAAACGGGGCGAGGCAGGCAGCTAACGGCGTGTTTTTAATTACCTGAAGGCTTTCGCGGGGAAAGTAGTCAGTTTATAGTTACCTTCAACACGTAGACTACAAATTATCAGTGCATGAAAATGGCACCCACGTTCTGTTGCTGGGTCTGGTAATTCTGGATATTTTCCATGCTATTACTGCCTGCTCCATATACCTTTACTGGTTCTTTTTGAAATTAACTTAATGGCGCTCTGCAGAAATGGACTGCCTACTGCGCGGGCGCCGCCTGCCAGCGCGGACGGGCCCCCACTGAGAGGCACTGAGTTGGCGCAAACAGAGAAATGCGTTAGCATTAATTTACTTGAGTATCAAATTATTCAAAATAAATAATTAAAGGCTTTTTAGGCGTCGGAGTCAATATTTGCTTTCAATATTTTGGCTCTGCTCACACGGATCCCGTATTCGGAAGGGCGCGCCCTGCCAAGCCCCGCCAAGCCCTGCTCAGCCACGCAGACCCCGCAGGCCAGCCCCTCAGGCTGCGCGTCCCTGTCCGTGACGCGTCCCGGCGGCCCCTCCAGCCGGAGCCTGCAGCCGAGCAGCGTCCGGCAGCTCCTTGCTGCACGCCAGCCGGAGCCTGTGCCCTTTCCCTGGGAGTCCTCGATGGGGGCAGGCCCCTGGGGAGGGAGAGATGTGGGAGCAAGGGCCGGTGGGATCCCAGGGAAAGTGGGCAGGAGCCCCTGTCGCCCCTGCAGCCCGCCTGGTCCTCGCCGGAGTCGGAACCGCCCCAGGACCCCCCTCCTGCCCTGTGCTCCCCGGGCAGTCTCCCTTCTTCCCATTCCCAGGGTTCTGGCTTGAATTTTTTTGCAGCCTGGGGACAATAGAGCACCCCAGGCGATAGCATAAGAGGCCACAGAGGAGGTCTGGCTGGGCGGTGTCTGGGTGCGGGCATGTGTGTGCATGGGCTTGTGTGCAGGCAGGTGTGCGCGGGCAGGTGTGCACATGCATGCTCGTTCACCAGTGTGCATTTGCACTTGCCCAGGCTGGACAAGTGATGGGCACACAAGAATGTCACCTCACACTTTCATGGGGGCAGAGAGAGGGGGCTGACCCTTCTAGAAGACTGCCCTCTGGGCATCTGTGCCTGGCCAGCTTTTAGGTGGTGGGAGGGAGTGAGTAGCCCTGGTCTCTCCCGTCTGTGTCCTTGTCCCTCCGGCAGCGATGCGTAGGCCCGGGCCCTGGAGAGAGGCTGCGTGCGGCATTGATGCCATGAAGGGCTCTCAGCGCTCTCTGCAAAGACGGGCCATTTCCATTTGAAAAGGGCCCTGTTAATGAGCTCTGTTCTCCCAGCCTATCACCCCACACGCAAAGGGGCTGCTTTGAAGTCAACACGCTCTATTATGGGTGAAATAAACCCCTTAGAACAAAGGGCAGTTCAAGTGCAGACTTCCAGGCGCTAATGGCACATGCCGTCCTCACCCACTCACTGGGCGCCATCGAGGGTCCCCCCCGCCCGGAGCCCCGGGGCCTCGCTGCCCGCAGGCCCGCTCCTCTGGACACAGGCCCCAACGGAGCTTCTCCTTGGTGAATGAGTTGACTCATTTCCTCACTTCAGAGAGCCGTGGTGAGGGCTCTGCGAGGGTTAGCAAGTGTCTCCCTGGCCAAGTGTCATGTATGTTTGCGGCTGTGTACGTGGGACCAGTCTTTAGTTGCATCTGAAAGGAATATTTTCTGCCAATAAGTTCAGCAAATAGCACTGAGCAGCAGTAATTGGAGAACACCGTCTAAATTCCCTCCTCTGCCCTGAGCCGGAGGAGTTTGGCTTCAGATGTTAATCACTTTAGGCATGGATTTCGTGTCTGCTGCACGCTGCATCGGGGCTGCTGATACAAGGAGTCACACATGCTCTGGACACAGATGAGGGGGAGAAAGTGCGGTTCTCCCACTGCAAATCTGGGCCGAGTGAGGACCCCACTGTGATAAAAGGTGCAGCCTGCCCCCCTGGGCTATGTCGGGGGCCCCCGCAGGCACCCATAGGCCCACAATTGTGTGGGGGACGCTGCCCCCCACCCCACGTGCACTGTCAGCTCACCTAATTCAGGGGCACTGAACGGTTTTGAGGTTGGAGCCGGCAAGAGGTTGGAAGAACCATTTGTGCGGCAATGATTTAATTGCATAAAGAATTGAACACACAACCTTGTCAATCACATGCCCCTTAAATTAAATATTGAAGGTGGATATTAATAATCCCGGAGATGCTGGGAGCAGTGGAGCAATCACTCATCGCCCTGTGTCTGGTCCTGCAGTGCAGCTGACGCGGGATATTGGGAGCACCGCTTTCTGAGCGGCCCGTTCAGTTCACACTGCGAAAAGCAACGTTCTTTATAACCTAGGAGCAATTACTCTGTTGGCATTATTGCTGCTGTATTATTCGCTACACTGGACACATTCTCGTGGCGACCCGGGGCTCCGCTAACTTGTGCTTGCACCAAGGACCCTGTCACTGTTCACTTCCATCAGGAATTTCTCCCAATCTTGGTTTTCCTAGGCAACCCCCTCCTTTTAGCCTCTAGAGGTGGGGTAATTAATTCCCCAAGGTCCCTGTCACGCACACCGCCCATCCTGGGTCAGACAACGGAGTCCCCCAAGCCTTCCTCCCGTTCCTGGCCAGTGGACGGCAACTCCGTCTGACACATGGCCCCATAGGCTGCTTACGTCTGCTTTACAACTTTGTGTAAGAAATTATGCACTGTCTACTCCCTGATCTGGTGCTTCTGGCTCTCTAACGCAATGTATCTGTGAGCTCCATCCTCACTGTGTACGTGACAATAGATTATTCTTTTTCACTGCTGCATAATCTAGAGAATGGAAAGATCACTGTATAATTATGCTTCCGGCCGTTGGCAGAGACCCGGGTTTGCCCCAGGGTTTTGGCGGTTACAGTCAGCACAGTCAGACCTTTACTGGGTGTGTCCACTGGGGACTAGATCAGGCATGCTGTTGAGGGCTTCTCTGAGGGCATGTCCATCAAGGACTATGTGACCAGCAGATGCACTACATCTGTCAAGCGGAAGCCCATGTGTCTGCGGCAGTCATACTCGTGCCGCCGTGGGTGAGAGTTTTGGTTGCTCCACACCTTGCCAGCACTTGCTACTGTCTGTGACCCGGTCCATCCTCATGGAATTGAAGAATTATCTCTTTGTAGTATTAAATTGCAATTCTTTGACAATTAATTATGTTAGATCTTTCAAAATGCTTATTAGTCATTAACTGAAAATTTTAGTGAAAAGTCCATGAGTTCTTTGATGAGTGTAGGTGTGTGTGGGTGCTCGTAATTTTTTTTGGGGGGTGCTCACAATTTTGTAAATTGAACATCTTTATTTTGAGATTCCTAGGCAATTATAAGAAACAATACTGAGGTTCTACAACCTTTAGGCAGCCTCTCCAGACTGACATCTTGCTCTGGGTAGCCTAGGACTGGAATCAGGAGACTGGACTTCACGTGACTAAGATACAGAACACACGGCCAGTTCCACTGACTGCTCCTTAGATTGATGCCCAAACTGCGCTCTCCCTGTCCGTCACGCAGAGATGTGCTGTGCATCCCTTTCTCTTTAACACCAGTTTTGGTTCAATGATATTTTATTTGATATATTTGCTTCTGTGTTAATGAGAGAGCTAAGCCTATCATTTTCCTTTTTCATAAGGTTCTTATCAGATTTTGGTGTCAAGATTAGATTGGCTTCAGAAAACAAACTGAGAGTGTGGATTCCTTGTGCTAGTCTTTGAAAAAAGTTCTGTGTAAGATTGGCACCGTTCCTTACATGTTGTAGAAAAATTCTTCAGGGACTCATTCGGTCACTGGGCTGTCCCTGTGGATGTCTTTGATTTACAGATTTAATTGCTTTAATATACATTGAACTTTTCAGAGTTTCTGTTTCTCCTTGAATTAGTTTTGCATATTTCAAAGAGTTTGCCCATATCCCCTTAAATTCTCCAAATGTGCTGACATGGAATTGCTCAAAGTAACTTCTTTTAGACTATCTTTTTAATGTCTGAAATATCTATATTGGTAGAGTTTCTTGGTGCTGGTATTAGCATCGTCTCCGTTTTTCTTGATGAGTCTCCCCAGATTCAGTTATATAGTTTGTGATTAGACTTCAAAAAACCAACTTCAGTCTGTTTTTATTTGCTGCTATTTCTGCTCTATACTTTGCTGGTTTCTGCTCTAACTTGGCTCTCTTTTTTTGTTTGTTTTTGATGGTTCTTCTGCTGTATCTAATTCACTATTAAATCCATCTAATGAATTCTTAAGTTCCGGTATTCTCTCCCCCCTAACCCTCCCACACCCATGATGGGCTCAAGGTTCTTTTTATTATAATGGCTAGTTAGATCATCGATTTGCAAATAGTCGTCTGTGAATTCCGGGGGTACCCAAGGAGTTCAGAGGCCCCATGATGTCAACATTTTTTCATAATAATACAAAAACGTATCACACAGTACTTATTATCCTTGCCGCTGCTGTCACTTGCACTGAATGTGTGAAGGAGACGCTGAGTGCATGTCGGAGAATGGACATAGTGGCTTGATTGTGCAAAGGCCGTGACAGGCTGTGCTGCCTCACGCCTGCAGAAGAGATGTTAGTGTCCCTTGGAAAACACACCGATGAGTGATAAGAAGTAGGAATCGTAGTTTTCTTTTACAAGTCTTTCAGAGAGGGCCTCCCTGGTGGCGCAGGGGTTAAGTCTCAGCACTACAAAGCCATCCGCAGTCTGTGCAACCCAAGTTCGATCCCTGGCCAGGGAGCTACCCACATGGCCCAGCAGACCCCTCCTGTCTCCCCGCTGCTCCCTCAGCAGTGGATTTCAGTGGGGCCTCCTGTTCCCCACTCTGTCTCTGGGGAATCCTCTCGCCTCCATACCTCTGGCCTGCACCCCAGCTCTTGCATGCATCGATAAATAAATCTTTAAAAAAAACCAAACAAACATAAAATTCTGTCAGGCAGAATGGGACGCGCACGAGTCTGCTGCTGGCGCCGGAGCCCAGGGTCACTTGGAGAAAGGCGTCTGCGGCCGAGGCCGAGCAGAGGGAAGTGGCCGCCCTTCATTCACGGAATGTGACTTTTCCTTGAAAAATGAACTGACAGACAAGTTATGGTTATTTCAGGTTGGGTATGTAGCAGACATTTTTTCCAAAGAAGAGTCAAATGAGGCTTTCATTTCAAGGAAACAACAGAGCATTTATAGCCCGTGGCAGAAGTCAAGTTTTAAGAAAAATCCAGAGACTGGGAAGGCCGCCTCTACCCGCCGTGGGTCCCCCGCCGGTTGGCAGAGACAGCGGGGTTCCCTGGGCTGCAGGACTTTCAGTGCTAACATGGGCCTAGAATCAGGCCACTGGGGAGGTTGGCCCCTCTCTGACCCGGACAGCTTCGGGGGCACTAGGACTCTTACGACGGGGTCGGTGGCGACATCCGTGACTGTAATTTACCCCTTTGTGTGTAAAGACGTGCCGGTACTTACGAGACCTTCATGGCTCCCAAGCCGGTGTTTTCCGAGTGGCCGTGGCATCCTGTCAGGACATGGCGTAGGAGTGAAACAGCCGTGCAAAGCGTGAGACAGACCAGCGAGCCTCCTGTGACAGGGTCGGGGAGGCGTCCGTGCGGGGTCAGGTCCCACACTGACACCACGAGCCTTCAGAAACGACGCCTGCCAACTTCCGGCGTCGGATCAAAGACGGCCGAGCACAGTGATCTGCCAAGACGGTTAGAGGCCTCCTCCTCCGGCCGCACGTCTGTGCCATGCTGTGTTTTTATGTACTTGGACCAAAACAAAGTATCACAACATACTGGAACCACCCCCAGACTGAGACAGCAGCTCTCTCCCACCCCGCCAGCATTGCAGACATGCGCAAAGACACAAAAACAAGGCCCTCTAGGTGCGCCCGATGGTTCAGTTACTAATTGGGACATTCAAATCCTCTGCTAACTTCCCGTTTGGTTCTTGTGCTGCTTCTTCCTCTGAGAGAAGCGTTAGCATCGTTATCGTTTGACCTTGCATCTGTCTGGTGGCTGCCTATCCTTGGAAGCAAAAATTTTTAGCTGAAACAAATTCAGAATCGTTTTCTCTTACAGCCAGACTGTCCCGTTAGCCATCTTGGGGCTGTCACCTTCGTGTTTGTACGTCTTGTCTTAAAGCCCATTTTGCTGGGGAAGTTCTGCTGGTGGTTGCCTAGAATCCTCTGCATTCTTTCACTCTCGCTCGCCTGGCCTGTCTCCTTATGAACAAAATAAGCAGCATTGAGCGTCTAAACAGCATGCACTTAGGCTTTTAAAACTTCATTTAAAAGATAATATCAGTCTTTTACTGATATATTGATTCCGTTGACAATGACTGTGAGCTTCGGCGTGTGGATATACGTGACCTCTTTCTTATTCCTGGGTCTTTATTTGTTCACTCCCTTTGTTTGCTACCTGGATGTCAGTCACTTTAATAAAATATTTATTCTTTAATTTTCTCCCTCTCGCAGCTTGTTAGTTGTATATTCTTTTATTTTTCTTTCAGCCGTTGCTCTAGAGAACAGCACTGGGCGTGGAGGACTCCAGGCTCTGGGTCAGGGCGCCGGGGACTCCTCACCACCCACCTGCCCGAGGAGGACCTGCTTACCCTCACCTGCCCGCCTGCCCCCACTGGCTGCTCCGTGCTGTGGTTCTCTGTCCACGGGCCCCCGTGAAGCGTCATCCTTGCTGTTGGGAACAGCTGTGTCCCCAGGCTGCCCCGCTCAGCCCGCTTTGGTCTCCGCGTCTCCCCGCGCCCCTGCCAGCCTGGCTACCCCCCACTTTGCCCGAACCTTTGCTTTGAGATCTCCTTTACTCGGGGTTTCTGGGAATGGACTTTGTGGGTTTTCAGACTTCACGTGTGTTTCATTTTCAGAGGCTCTTTCAGTGAGCGTAAATCCCTAAATTAGCTATTATTTTCTTTTGGCATTGAAAGATCTCTTTCCTCAGACGTGTGCCTTTTAGAAAGGCAGCTGCCCGTCTCCCCTCGTCCCCGACCACCCCTGTGCTTTGGGAGTTTTCTGCCTTTGGCTCCCGGCTTGAGTGTGGGCTGGCGTGGGTTTACCCTCTCTGGGGGACTGGCAGAACGTCTTGAATTTCCTGGGCTAGTGGTGGAAAATCCCCTCTTAACATCTCTTCAAACGACGCTGTTGTAGTCACCGCTCCAGTGACCGCAGGTGACTTCTTCACCTGTCCCACCCCTGCTTATGCTGCTGGCGGGGCTGCTGCTGCCTCTGAGCCAGTTTTAACAGCCCCGTGTGTCCTGCCAGCGGCTCACTTGTCCATCTCCCGCTTGTCCAGTGCACATGGAGTCAGCTGACTGAATCCCTAAGCTCTAGCTGGAGTTTCCACTGTGGTTCTTTCTGCTCATGCAAGTTCTCGGACGCATTTCCTTGTTCTTCATTTATTTACTGCAAGCGTCCGCTGTAATTCACGTTCGGCGCTGACTGCCCGGAACAGCTGCGAGCCTGTCTCCACCATCAGTCTCGTTTCTCTTGATTTCTGATGACGTGTTGCCATTACCTCTCGCCTGATCACTTGTGCACTGAGTGCCAAGCTTCACAGAACACGCACAAGCTGCTCGATGTTGCTGTCGCTCTCTCTGTGCGGGGGACGGGCTTGACCCCATCCAGACTGGGTCTCCGGTGTGGAAGGGGAGGCCTCCTCGCGCTTGCCCTCACCGCGGGCTGCGGCTCAGGAGCGTCCCTGCAAACCCGCGGCTCTGCCAGGGCCCTTCTCCGGGAGCCTTGGACTGCGGATTTGTCGTGGTGCTGGGAGCTGCCGAAACCCCTGCTCTGATGCTGAGTCTCTCAGCAGCTGCTTCCCGGCCCCTCCCCCTCTGCCCGTCCACCCTCCTCGCATTGACAACTGCCTGGGGAATCGGATGCCAAGTGTCAGCTTCCGCCCCTGGGGTTCCCTTTGCTCTGGAATCTCGGCCCCTCACTGTCTGGCTGTGTCGCACTTTGATTATTGTCTCCCCAGCCCATCGGGGCGTCTCTGGGCAACCGTGTTCCCTTTCAAGTCTGTTTCCGACACTGCAGATTGTCAACGACCCGGTGGGAACAAAGCGTCAGGGCAGAGGCCTCACCCCGAAGCTTTCCACTCCCCCCAACCCCAGGCCTCGTCCCCGCAGGCCCCGCCTCTGTGGACCGGGGGGTGGGGGGGGGTGGGGGGGGGGCTGTACCTCCAGCCCGATGTTCCGCTCCGCAGGACGGCCGTCCTCAGGGGCAGGCCACGGCGGGGTCCCTGCCCATCTTGTGGGGCGCTGGGTGCTGAGACTGCCGCGGCCCTGGCCTGTTCCCGGGGGAGGACGAGCCGGCCTCAGCAGCTGAGAACGAGCTTCCCTGCTTGCTGCCCTGCGGGGCGTTTGCTGTGATTTCCTTAAAATGCCGCTTAGGGAGCATGGCCGTGCCTCAGAGCACAGCGTGGGAGCCTCCCAGCCCGCGTCTCAACACGGGAAGGTGACTTACTGTCTTCCGGAGGCGCCGAGGCCCTGTAGGCGGGAGCTGGGTGCTGGCAGGCCGGCCCTCCAGGCCCGGTGTGTGCGGGCGCCGCGGCCGCCTGGGCCTCACCTCCCTGGGACCGGCCAGCCTGGCCCCCGCAGCCTCGCGGGCGAGCCGGGGAGGACGGACCGGCAGCGTGTCCTCAGGCGCCGGTCCCGGGGTTAGGGCGCGTCGCCGTCCCAGGCAGCCAGTGTGGTTTCAGCTGAGCCGCTTCCCAGGGATCTGACTTGGGTTTTAACTGTCAAAACAGGCCAGTTCTGGGTCGTTACCCCACGGTGCCAGCCAGAATGATGATCCTGGCCGCCGCCTCCCAACCCCTGGCTCCCGAACAAACGGGCCCCAGCTCCGGCTTCTGTGTGACCCCGGGCCCTTTCAGGCCTGCGTGCACTTCCAGCAGCCAGAGTTACCAGAATCACAAAGGCCTTTGCCCGCTTTCCAGCTCTGGCGGCTCTTCCCCGGCGGCGCGGCCGGGCTGTGCTTGGCTCCGCTCCACGGCCTCCTTTCATCTCCGTTCCTGGCAGCGAGGCTGGAACAAAGTTGAAGTCGCCACTTACATTTAGGAAGCTCCGAGGCGAGTGCGGGCCTGGTTCCCGCGGAAAGTGCCGCTTTCCTGGGCGAGCGCCTGGACCGGCGCGTGGCGGCCCTGCCCGTGGGGACGCGCGGCCGCCCCGGGGCCCTCCCCGGAAGGAGGGGTCACAGCACATGGGAACATCGTGCGTCTCGGGTGTTCATCGCTGACAACAGCATGAGCTTTTAAACCCGTGAATGAGACCAAAGGTTGAAATAGTCGTCAGACCCTGAGAAAGCAAACTCGAGCCCCGCCGCAGAGCAAATGGCGCCTCCTGGCCTGTGCGGAGCTGGACGTCTTCCTCACACGGCAGCAAGAGCCGCGAGGTGGCCCCGTCCCATGGGGTCTGTCCCGTAGCTCAACGCCCCTCTCGGTTTCTGTCACCGCCACGAAGACCACTGTGCTTTCTTGTCCGCGGGAGCACGGAAGGATGAGCTTCATTTCAGTGACTTTTCCCATCCCGGGCCACAAGTCCCTGATCTCTCGGGTGAAAACCGGGCAAGAGTTACTGTTTCCTGGGCTGGGAGGGGGTGCTGTGTCTGCAGGGCGGCTCCCACCTGGTGGCCTCCCGTCCCAGGGCCCCAGAGAGGACAGTGTGGCCTTGTACTGCTTGCTGCCCACTCCCTGTGCTCCTGGGCCTCACCCCTGCATCTCTGCATGGGGGGAGGGGGCCAGGCACTGTCAGAGCCACTGCGCTCTGCTCTGGCCACTGCCACTGGGGTCCCATCTGTCACCATCACTGTCCCTGAAAGCAGCATTTCCCTGCGGCTGTCAGTTGAGGAAGCCCCTTCTGCTGTTAACAACCAGTGACAGCACCCCACGCCCTCCCGTGCTCACACAGGCACACACATGCAGGCACACCACACCCAGACACACCCAGACACACACAGGCAGGCACACAGAGTCACACACACACAGACACACAGTCAGGGACGTGCATGTGCAGTCAGGGACGTGCATGTGCAGACGCACCATATGCAGACACACAGACACACAGACACACACACATGTTCTCACACAAGAAGATCTAGGAGTGGACTTGAAGCGTCCAGACACAGGGGCTCTGAGGCAGAGCTGACACCGGGCCTGCGGGGAGGGGCCAGGCGGACCGTACCCATCAGCCGCAGCGGGCTCGGCATCTGCCAGGAGCAAGTGCAGGTCACCTGGGAGGGCCGCAGCCCTGGAGGGGAGGGGCTCAGGACCGGCAGCCCCGCCGTGGGTGGTGGCCTCACCGGGCTCTGGGTAGTGTTGACCTTGGCACCGCCTGCCCCGGGTGGTGTCTGTCACATGGAAAAGTGGAAATAAGTGCTCTGGGTCGGGACACCACAGCCCCCTGAGCCCGCCCCTCCCCTGAGCCCCGACAGCCGTTTGGTGATGGTACAAAGAATATTAAAAATACATGGTCTCGGGGCCTCCCCGGTGGCACAGCGGTTGAGCGTTGGGTTGTGCCCGCGGCCTTTGCGGTGCTGGTTCGATCCCCGGCTGCTCCCCGGCCACCGGAGGAGGGTCCCGCATGGCGCGCAGACCTCTCCTGCCGCCCGCTGCTCCCCTCAGCAGTGTCCTTCGGTCCTTCTGCCTGCTCTGCTCCCCGCTCTGGCTCTGGTGAATTCTCTCACCCTCCCGCGCTTCTGACTGTACCCAGTGCTTGTATAAACAAAACAAACAAACAAAACAAATAAATAAATAAAACATGCCTCTATTAAAAAAAAAATACATGGTCTCCCCCAGCCCCGCCACCTAACTTGACTGTGACCATTCAGCCCCCCTCGGGTGCAGCAGAGGCCCCTGAGTGACCCTTGGTGGGCTGGAGCTCGAGGGGCCTGCTCTCAGTCACTCTGCTTCGTCAGCAGACGGGGGCCTCGAGGACGGACGGGGGCCAGCCCTGGGGACGGAGTGGCCTCGGTCTCACCACAAACAGCTGCCCGTGCCCCAATCCCAGATGTCTGGATCCACCCCCATGCCCTGCAGGCCGTGCAGCCTGTTCCAGCCTCAGCCTCTGGCTGGTTTCAGAGAAAAATCACTGTTTTCCTACTGTTTTACAAATGCATGAAAATGGCTAGAAATTTTGGTCACCACGTGAGATCTTTTATTACCGCTGAAAAATAGGAAGGGGCGTCTTTAGTTCAAACAAATAACGTCGCAGGCACAACGTGTGACGCTGAGAGAGGCTAATTTTATGTTATTAAACCCAATCAGGGACGCGACGTGCGGCCGGTCCTCTTGGCTGCGTGCTCGCGGCCCTCCACGCGGCTCAGCGGGGCCTTGTTTGCACACTGCTTAAACTTTCTCATCGATGAGTTTTTGCATGATAACCAGAATATTAAAAATATACGAAAAGTGGCCTCACGCTTCTCCGCAAACACAAGCCTGGATTACCAGAAGCCGCTCCCCTCGGCAGCGCTGCAGGGTGCAGAGCGCCGCTGGCCCCACGGGGGCTTTCTGGGATCGCGGCTGAGCCAGGAGTCTCTGCCTCCCGCTGCCGCCCGCCAGCCGCCTTCGGTGCTGCGGGCCTGGAGGGCGCTTTGATCCCAGCAGCTACGGGGGTGGCAAAGCATGACTGCTGGGACCGAATCCCTGCCCCACCCAGGCCACCCTGTCACCACCGTCTCACTCCTTCCTCTGACCACACCACTCTGAAGGTTCTGGAAGGGCTCCAGGGCGGCTGCTTCCTCAGGCAGCTTTTTCTGAGTGCGGGGGTTTGCACCTATTGGTTTTCTACAAGGAAAAGGGTTCTTTTGGGAGAAGGAGAACAAAGCTAGAGACAGAAGACACTTCGCCTTGACACAGAATGGGGCTCACCCGCCGTTGTCCCTGGGGGGCCTCACGGTGAGGCCTGCCAGAAGCAAGACGTGCTCACCAGGTGTGGCCGCGGGACGCCCCCACGCCGCAGTGGCCACCAGGCAACACTGCTTAAATAGAGCAGGGAAGAAAAACAGAGGAGCAGATGGGAAGAAAGGAGCCCCCCCCCCGCCCCCCGCCGCCAGCACCATCATTTTGATCTGATCCTTTGCTTGTTGGAGACGAGTGATTGACAGCTGCAGCTTCTCAATGGCGCCTGTGGTTTGTGGCCAGAGAAACTGGGCGGGTGGGGGGGGGGTTCCTGGCTACTTGATGAGGTGACAGGAAGGACTCAAAATCCACCTGGAACTTCTCTCTGACTCTGGTCCCCCAGATGCATCCCCCTCTAAGTTCGGACGTTAGTTAGGATGGGCTACGCTTTGCTGATGCAACAAAACACAAAAGCTTGTCACCCCCTTATGCTTGTCAAAGGGGGCTGTGGGTGGGAACTCCCATGGCCATCCTCCCTGTGGTGACCCAGTGATCCAGGCTCCCCCACTTTGTGACATTTCCACCTCAACACATGGCTTCTGGGGCACCGCAGCAAGGAGGAGAGGACACAGAAATGTCCCCCCCACTCTCCAGGCTTTGGTCTAGGAGTGACACAGGCCGCGTCCGCCTGCAGCCCAGCAGAGCGCCTGGGGCCTGGGGAAATTCACCCGGAGCTTGGTGACAAGTCATTACTGACACCAGGGAGGGCAGCATGGGCTGTGCACGGAAGGGCAGAAGCGAGAACTGGGGTGGCCAGGGGGTCCTTCCGGGCCTTACGCAGAATGTTCGTCTGCACGATCTGTGGTCTGGGTGGTCCCATAATTAGGCTTCTGATGCTTATGACTCTATCACTTGATTGATCAGATTCATGCAAGGTTGTTGTTGCATTAGCAGGCCCTGTTCATTGCTGCGGGAATGTAGACGATAAGGACTTGGCCTGCTTAGGGGAGAGACTGGAAGTCGTTGAACCCTGGAACCAGCCCACAGAGCCCCTCAGAGTGGGAGCGGCCGAGGTTGTGGAGAGGGGGCTCCCCAGGTGGGCTGCCTCCCAGGCGTCATGCTCTTGTTGCTACACCTGGAGGTGTGGGTGCCACGGAGTCCTGGCTACTGGCCAGTCTCAGCGCCGGGCCATGACTCCCCAGGCCGGCTGCAGCCTGCTGTCGGCCCTCGTCCTCAGCCATTGCCATGAATAGCATTTCCATTGGTTACATTTTAAGTTTATATAATGCACCTAAGCTTCTATTTTTAGTTCTATCAGCTGGAGCACTGTTTCTCAGCTGAATTATGCAATGAATATGTTAACACCCCACTTTTTCTGGGTTCTTTTTTTAATGCATCATTTAAGGTAAATGAAAACTTGTCAGGATGTTTCTCTAGATAAATTCAAATACCTCATGGAGTGATGCTCCCGGCAGAAAAGGGGCCAGAAAAGGCTCTGGTGCTGGCCAATGCACCCCAAACATGCCTCCTTCAGTGCTCCTGGGGCCCCAAGAACCAACATGGGGATTACCCAGCCTCAGGCCAAAGTGCGGGTCCCAGTGGGTTCTGGCTCCTGCGAGAGCACCTTTGTTCGGGGCCGCGGTCCAGGGGTGCCTCACGACAGGGTCCCGCAGCCGGCAGTGACGCGGGGAGGGCAGCTCCGAGGCAACTCTACCGAGTCTTGGGCCCCCGGAGGAAGGTCCAGCTCCAGAGCCGTGTCCATCTCGTGCCAACGTGGCCTTTGGAGAGAGACGAGCCTGGCAGCCCGGAGCCCTTGGGAAGCGCGCCCCGCCTGGGGCAGGTCACGTCGCTGCCGTCACCGGGAGGCAGGCGTCACCAACCCAAAGCTGCGGTGGCCGGTGTCAGGCACCGGGGCTCAGCGGCTGTGTGCCCCCCGGGGGCCCTCCCGGGGCCTGGTGTGGCTCTCCTGGCTTCTCCGCCCACGTCTCCCCATCTCCGCTTCCCTCCCTGCCGTCGCCTTCTTACGGACCCTGCGAGCGCCTTGACTCCTCCCAGATAATCTGGGGTCACCCCCAACCCCCCAGCCTTGACTCAGCCGCCCCAGCCAAGTGCCTTTTATTACACGGGAGACACGGCCAGAGCCTCTGAGGCGCGGGGAGGGGCCTTGCAGGTGGGAGGAGGGGGGTTGGGGAAGGGGTGGGGCAGAGCGCTGGCCGGAGGTTGCTCAGGGACGGCTGGAGGTGGCTCAGGGATGGCCTGAGGGCACCGTCTGACCCCGGGGAGCCGGGGAGCGAGGCAGGAGCCCTGCGGCATCCACCTGCCCCTTCCAGGTGGCCGTGGATGGCGCTGGCCAGACGCAGGCTGCTGGGCTTGTGCCAGGGTGGGTGGAGGAGGGGCCTGGGCCGTGGGTTTCCACCTCCCGGGCTTTGACCTGGTCTCCATGGACAGTGGGAGAGGCAACGGCCGGCCAGAGGGACTGGAGCTGGACAAACATCCCGGGTCTCAGAAACAATCATCTGTATGGGTTTTTTATCTGGAAAAAAAGCTCGTTTTTCGATGCTATCGTGTTGATCCACCACTTTCCTTCACTGGGGCTTCCCTTCTGCCCAAACAAAGGACTAGCACACTCTTCCCAGACAAATTCCTCTCTGTTCCAGCCCAGCCAGGGTCTCCGAGTGCCCCCACTTATAATGAGACCCCAGATTTCACACGAAAGCTGGTTATTGATGGCCGACTTTTTTCAACATGGTAGCATGTCAATAAATTGGAGAATATTTTAGTCTGCTGGATTTCCCCCAGCATTCTGGAGAAACCCTTAGACGATTTGCCCTATAAGCTGAGTTAATTGCTTCATCGGGTAGAGTCATGTCCACTGTTTCGCTAGAGCACATCGCAGACATTCACACATATTTGTGATACCGTGATGTGTAAGAGAATTGTTTTATGATGTGAACTTTCGAGTTGGAATCCAGATAATCTCATTGTGAGGAGTTGGCCTGGCCTCAGCCAGCTGTCAGAGGCGCACCGAGGAAGGCTCTGGGTTATTTTCTGATTTCTCTCTGTTGTTCCTCATGCTTGGAATGTAAATCTCAGGGCACCATAAAATTGAATAAAAAAATGTAAGTTTAAATTATTTTTTATTTTAAGTCGGGTAGGAACATAATAGAAAAAGATCATCAAAAACAATGAGAAGAAATAATTGTTAATTTCTACAGTACCTTGAAACAGAAGCCCAAGAGAATAAATGGAATAAGGATACTATTAAAATTTCCTCTTTTATTATATCTTCCCTGCCAGAGTAATTGTTGCTGTGTCCAATATATGCAGGGGACAATTTACTGGCTGTTTTCTATTAGTTTTTAACATTAACATATACAGAAATAAAATGAATAGCAAGCTTTCTTTGCTTAATTAAATGACTGACAAGGCCTGGATGCTACAGGATCTTCTGTCCCACATAATATGGAGTGGCTGGGAGAACCACATAGAAGCGCCATAAGCAATGCGAACTTCCTCCTTTATTAAGCGAATATTGATGTGATATTAGAGATTATTTTTCAGGCCACCATATAAAGAGGGGCACGTGGCGCTTTTTCCGCAAGAATCAGGTATTAGTATTCAGGAAGAAAAAAATTCCTAATATATCATTTACCCACAGGATGAAAGGTCTCCCCAGATTCTCCTCTCTGCAAAATCGCGGCTCCTCGGGGCGCTCCCCAGTTCGGGTGTTCCTAATGGCACAAACACGCGGAATGAGGGGGTGCAGGAAGCTGCTGGGGACCTGCCGGCTTGTCCCCAGCCCGGGTTCCTTTCAAGATTTTCAATAGAAAATAAAAAATCCTATTTCAGTAGAAATAGGAAATTGACATCATTGGGGGAGTGTGTTCAAGGCTGTGTTTGCAGCCCTGGGCGCTGCGCCCGCCGACGGGAGGTGCCACCCTGGCTCCCGGGGATCTTCCTGGCCGACGCAGGGCATGCTGTCTCCCCGTCTCTGGCTCTCTGACTCACATGTGCATGTGTGCGCACATGGGTCTGTGTGTACACAAGTGTACGTGTGTGCTCTGGCACGTGTGCACATACATCACAACCGCCCACACATATACATGTCTGTCTTACACACACACACAAACATGCCACACATGCACCCATGTGCACACACAGCTACACACAAAGCTGCATCTGTATTTATGCACGTGCACATGATCACACCCACATAACACACCCACCCATGCATACGTCTATATGATGTACATATGTGTACACATGCACACACGTGCCACATAAGCACCATATGCACACATATCTCTGTACTTTTGCACATGTATATGGTCACACACATATAACACACCCGCCCATGCACACACATCTGCATGTCACACAAATGTGTGCATGTGCATACATGATGTCACAATGCATCCATGTGTACACATGGGTGTCTGTTTATGCACGTGCATGTGTGTACACACCACCCACACAGTTTGGTCCATGGCAGCCCTGCGAGACAGCCGTCCTGCTCAAAGCCCCGGACAGCTGCACCGCCCCACATGGCCTCACTGGGGAGAGTCAAGCCTGGATCCTTGCCGGGGGGGTCTTTCCTACAGCCGCCATTTATTGAGTCCCTGCTGTGTATCAGGCACTCTGTGAGCACCAGGGAATACCACAGACACAACAGCCGGTGCCTCCATGGAGTTCATGTTCTGGGTTCTTCCTAGTGGCCTGTTCTCTACCGCCTCCGCCAAACCCCGCTGGCTGATCACATCCTCAGGAGGTGAATTTGGTGCCCAGCCGAGTAGGGATTGAGTCAGGAGTCTGGAGAGGCCCCAGGCCCAGGGAAGCAGCTTTCTCTGACCTAGGTGGCTCTGGTGGGAGGCCGGATGCTGAGTTGGGAGCACCTGACAATCCCCCGTCCACCCCTGCAGGGTGTGCCTCTCCCGGCTTTCTGGCTTGGAAACCGAAAAGGATCGAAAGAAATAGCATGTACTGACAGGTGAATCCACCTGTGTTTGGTCATCGGCCCACTCAGCCAAGCCTCCTGCAGCGTTGGTAGCATTTTTGTGACAGGGCGGGCTCCCAGGGCAGATGCCTCATTTTTTATGACCCTAAAAATCAGGGACCTCCACGAAGCAGCCATGGGGGGTCAGCCAGCCGGTGTTTTCTTCGAGGACACCAGCCGCGTTTTCTGTTGGTGCTGTGGCTCCTCACACCCCCCACTCCGTGGCCTGCGACCGAGTGCTGTGGACGGTTTCCAGCGGGTGTGTGTGGCACAGAAGGTGCCACTGCTCGTGAGGGCGCCGGCCGGGCAGGCCCAGTAATTCACATTTCCTATATTGGTAATAAAATTTAACAAATGGAATACCAAAATGTCAAACAAGCAATAATACCGATGGCATTTCTCCTAGGCTGAGTAAAGAAAATCACAGTGACTTTAATTGGTTAGGCTAACGAAAGGAAAAGAGAGAAACTCCACCGTGAGTTACAGGGACTCGAGTGGAGTTGGAAGGGGCATAATTTTCCCCAAAAGTAGGTGGCACAGTGCGGCGTGTCCGGGGGCGGCTACGTCGGGTTGGGTGTAATTGACGTGCATTCTGGGGAGGGTGATGAATGGGGTCCCCCATGTAAATGAGGGGTTCTGCAAGCTGGGAGGCCGTGGGCGTGCAGCTGTGGCTGCAGCATCGTATTTCATGGAGTTCAGGTTGTGAGGGAAGAGGAAGGATATTTATGGAGAGCCGAGCTCTGTGGGGCTGTGCAGGAAACCGCATATATTCAGCCTGTCAGGAAACCTCGTAATATTCGCTCCCGCACTCGGGGTCGGACGCCCCCATCTTTGCAGCCGTCATTAACCCATTTTCCAGATACGGGGCTCTGGTAAACCCACTGAAGCCGCGTTGCTTCCCGGGACGTTTCCGATTCCTGGGTGGCTCCCGGGCCGCCGAGACGGGCTTGCTCGGGAGGAAACGCTGGCAACGCGCTGGGTAATCTCGCGGAATGGGCCTCCTGTCGCACTTTGTCACGCTGGATTCCATGGCGCCAACGTCCCCCTTGCTGGCAATTTCCCCTTAAAACTTTAAGCCCCATCGAGGGCCAGCATTCACACAAAAGAAACTGTGGCTTTTTTTTAACAAAAGCAAAAATCACAAAGTCTGCAAGGACACGATGCCGGAAGAACAAAGGCGACCTGTGGCCTCGCTGCCCGCCTCCTGCTGCACCGGCCGTGCCAGCGTCCGCCGGGGTCGCAGCCGGCCATCCCACGTCACCGCGAGGACTGGTGTGGACGGTCTCACCCCTGCAGGCCCTGCTGGTTTTGTAAAAACTTTGCTGGGCTTGGGGCTCTGGGCTCCAGACTCTCCCACCCTCCGAAGCGCTACCCTGGCGGGGCCAGGCTGGCTGCCGTCGGGCAAGGACATGCTTCCCGGCGCTGCTGTCCATGGCCTGCCGAGAGGGGCTGTTAGAGGATCACTCTAGGCTGTGTGTGAATTTGCATTGAGGTTGCTAAAAATCAACACAAAATAAAATACCTGCAGCCTGGCCTTGTCTCGTTCAAGGGCTGGCATATGGAGCCCGGCTAATCCTGCGGTAAATAAGGTCAGAAACGTGTCCAGCCTTGTCAGGCTGACATGGGGTGGTGGGTTCTGGGACGCCGCTCAGCAGGAAGCCTTGTTATATTTTTTATATGTTAGTAGATGTCTACTTAGAATTGATCAAACCTTTGCTTCCGAAACATATATGCCAACACCTCCACGGTGCTCCATAAACTCGACTCTCAGAAAATAATAATGATGCTTATCAGTCACTCGCCTAGAGTTTGCTTGTGAAAAACCTCCAGCTAGTCCGCTATTGGAGCTCTTAAAACATAGATCTTTTTGCTGTACTGATAATTCACTCACAGCTTGAGATTGATGACTATGTGAAGTCCATAAAAGATGTTACCACTATATTTTGTTCTTATGATTTATTTTATCATGTTGTCAAGGTTTGCAGAAAACAAGAAACAAATCAATGAATGTCATGCTTAAATATTAAAGAAGGCTGTAGTACACATTTTTATTCAGATGCCTTATTCAATCTTGTGGCTCAGAAAAGAGTAGCGGCAACTGAGCTTTTATTTGAATTACTTTTGGAGAAATTAATTTAGGAGGACTGTTGAATTGTGAATGGCAAAAGGTAGCTAACCTTATTTGCTTAAAGAGGGATATATGACTGCAGGGCCCCTTAGAACAGCAGTTCTGACAAACCTCAGGGAAGGGAATGGATTTTAAAGCATCCAGCTCTCGGGCCGGTGTGCTTAAGATCAAGCCAGCACGTGGATGGAGGGGTATTTGGAAAGCAGCTGAGAATAAGCCGCTGCTTCGGGGACGGGGATGGATGCTGTGCACTTTGCTTTTGAAACGAATCATTTCCTTCATCATTATATGAAATCAAGATCACCATCCACTCCGAGGGCAGGCACTGTCTGTAAGTGTAGCATATTCCAGAATTGTTGGCCTTTCTCACACCTCATTAGATGGCAAGCAGAGAAGAACAACTAAATCTTGCTTTATTTTTCTGAATTTAACTGGCTTTCTGGAAGGGCCCACCTGTGCAGATGTTGTCAGCTGTCTATAAAAGCCGTCCAAGGAGTGGAGACGGCACATTTCCAAGACACGGGGAGATTGCACTCTGAACTCAGGTTTTTTGTTTTTTTTTTTTTAAAGAGATGAGTGCAAGATGTCAGTACATAAATAAATAAATGAATAAATAAAATTTCAAAGGCCTGAGTGAAAAGCGAAACTCCCAGTTTGCCTCCCAGAATCAGCTGACTTCAACCTTCAGCAGAATCCCATTCTGAAAACTTGGGCCTGTGCGGGATTGGGGTCACCGGAACCCCCAATTGCCCGGCACTTTGAGGTTCTGAATGCCTTTGGATTATCAAAGAAAGAGTAATGAGGTTCAGCATATTTCATTGTGAAGTATATTTTTTAAATATCCCTGTTTCCTGAAAACTGGGCTGGGCACAGGGCAACAAGGCAGACTCCAAAGTAACATGAATATTCAGTTAACCACAGGACCCTGTTCTTTGACCATTCAGAATAAACTGAATTTAGAAAACAGATAAATTAGGAGGTGATCATTTGCATTACAATGGGATTCTTCAAGCTAAGGGAGGATTCCTGGTGGGATTCTTTTAAATGGAAAGCTCTTCGAGTACTTTGAAAAATATAATTTGATTTTTAAAAATTCTCTTCTCATGCAGTTTCTCAGGCACATGCCTATTGTGGGAGGGAGAGGCATATCTACTTCATTTGGTAATGGGAGAGCTTAATTGCAAATATTTTGGACTAAAAAGAAATTCAGATGTAGCCCCAAGAAATCTACAACCAGACCTCAGCCTTCATTCCTCTCACTGCCTTCTGTGTCCCTCTCACTCAGTCGGCCCAAATGCAAATTTCAGTTGGGTTGGTCCACCTTCAACCGCCCCTCACTCTGCTGGTGACAGCAAGAGGAAATTCTCTGAGGTCCAGAGAGATGTCTGCTGCTTACGTGGTTGCAGGTAAAATACGTCCCCTCACGTGTGCCCAGGAAGCAGCATGAGTGGAGGCACAGGCCGTGCGGGCAGCTTCTGGGGCCTCTGGGCTATGCAAGCGATTTTAGTGGCTTTTCAAAGGAGCTGCATGTGAATGGGACGGGACTGGTCAGAACCCCACAAAGCTGCTATTCGTGGCATGCAGTTGTGTGTGTGTGTGTGTGTTGGAGTGAGGGATTGTCTGGTGGCTACGTGTGGTGCCTACGCCATTCTGATCTGTCTCCTAGACAGTCCTCTGGTGCGGACGGTCAAGAGCTAGTCAAGAGCTGCAAACAACTTAAGTGCCCAACAGCAGAGGAGTGGACAAAGGAGATGGGCAGGTCCACAGTGAGAGACAACCCAGCCATGAAAGATGAAATCTTGCTATTTGCAGCAATGTGGGTGGAACTAGAGGGTTTGTGCCAAGTGAAATAAGTCAGATGGAGAAAGACAAACTTCAGATGTGGCCCGTAAAGAGACAAAACTGACAAATGAACTAAATAAATCAAAAACAAACTTTTAGCCTCTAAGAGTAAGTAGCTACCAGAGGGTGGGGGCAAGCAGGTAATAATCTGGGGGCTGCTTGGATGGTGCTGGATGGAAACTAGGGTTCTGGCAGCGAACTTCAGGTAGTATCTACAGGTGCTGATTTAAAACACTGTGCACCTCTGTTTAACATGGTGTTAGAGGTTCTGACCGCAGCTGTCAGACAAAAACAGGAAATAAAGTGAATCCCAGTCAGAGACGATGGCGTGAAGCTATGGCTGTGTGCAGGAAATAGAGTAGACACAGAGAACCCCAAAGCCTCACCAGAAAGCTGCTAGAAGCAACAGCTGAATAGAGCAAAGCGGCAGACTCTGAAATCAGCATATGACACTTTGTGAACAGTGACCAGGAAGCAAAGGACATTGACAACAGGCCCTCCCTGTTTGCTTCAAAAGGGATTAAACTCCTTGCAATTAAGCTAACCAAGGCGGTCGAGGGTCTACACAGCACAGACTCCAAGATGGTACAAATGCTTCCCTGCCACAGGCGGTGATGGAAGGGCACCCCACACTCAGGACGGGCAGAGTCAAGGGAAGCACGATGACAAGCCTGTCTAAAATGATACGGACACTGAAGGCGATCCACATCAAAATACCAGCAACAGTTTTCAAAGAAACTGAACAGAAACTATTAAAATGTATATGGAGCCACAAAAAGCCCTGACTTAACAAAAACAACGCTGAGAAAAAGGGAGAAAAATGGAGGTATCATGTTACCGGGTTGAAAAAGCTGGCGCTAAAGCAGCAGCACTGAAACAACATGGGATTGGCACGGAAACAGGCACAGGGGTCAGTGGGATGGAGGCCAAAGCCCAGGAATGAATCCACGTCCGCGGCCGCCCCTAGGAGGACGCCGCTCCGCACAGCGGGAAGGCGGGTTGCTTCCTCAGCGGCGCTGGGAAAATGGAAAAGCTGTACATGCAAGGCTGGCGGCGCGTCGCTCTCCAAGTCCACACTTCAGTGGGTTGAAGACTTAGACAGCAGCCCCGCAACGGGCACATTGTAGAAGAAAGCCATGGCGATACCTCCCATGACCTCAAAGATGCTTCCGGAGAATCCACCCCTATGGTGGAAAATAAAAGCAAAATAAACGATTGGCGTTACCTCACGCTGAAACGCTTCCACACTGGGAAAGAAAATACAAGAAACTTAAAAACCATAGTACCGAGTGGGTTAATATCCGTGATCTACAAAATATTCACGGAAATCAACAACAAGGAAACCGACAACCTAATGAATAGATGGGCGGCGGTTATGAGCAGACAGTTCTCCAGAGAGGCGCTCGGGAAGGCCAAGAGCCCTGGGAAGTGTTGATCGTCACCGCCAGCAGGAGCTAAAACCAGCTCAGCCTGAAAGGCACCTGTTGAAAGACCCCAAGAGCATCTCTGCACCTGGAGGTGCAGAGAACAACGGCTTATCCGATACTTTTAAAAACTGGGAGGGAGGGACTTTGGGGGATGGACGCTGAGCCCCGTCCTCTGGAGCCCTGGGACCGCCCAGGGGGTCCTTTTCTCACCCGGGATACAGGAGCTGGGACCTCAGCCGCCAGCTCCTCCTGCTCATCCCAGACTCCACCTGCTTCAGGGGAGCCTCAGCGTCCAGTCCTGTAACTGACTGGAGTGGCTGGACCACCCGGGCGCAGAGGGCTGTGGGACGAGCCCTGGACGGGCTGGGGGCAGAGACTGGCCTTGGTCTGTGGGAGCACAGCAGAGGGGTAGCGTCTGGGGCGGGGGAGTGGGTCCACCCAGTCCCCAGGGCTCTGCGAGAGTGCACCCTCAGCACTGCTGGGTGCCGGCTGGCATGGAGACAGTTCTTGGTACGGGCTGGGGTCCTGAGTGGCACCATCATGTAGGGAACATCTCCACGCCTGCACAGGCCGGGACCTGGAGAGGGAGTTGGGGAGCTGCTTCCTTTCATCCCTGCATCCCCTGGCCCATGGGGCTGAAAGCTGGGCCTGCTGAGGGGCGGACCTACAGCTACGGGGGTCTTGGCGGGGCGGCCCTCACTGGGGGAGGGCTGGGGAGCCCAGCAGCCAGGGACACATCTCTCAACCTCCAGCTCTCTGCGGTGAGCTCAGAGCCGCGGGGAGCCCCTGGGTGAACCTGCACTCGAGTGGCGCTGGCAGTGGGGTTGGGCACGGCTGGGCCTGGTCAGTGATGCTTGGGACCGGGCAAGGCTCGCATTGGACGTGCCATGTGGGACGTCCCTGGTCCAGGCCTCGTCTCCTGAATCAGCCACTTACAGGTGTGGAAAATTAGCCCCAGGCAGGGGCGGCCTCTCGGACCCCAGAGTGCCAGGTCCAGTGCCAGGTGTGCTGGGGAGGGGCTGGGTGGTCTCGCCGCGAACCCCCTCCGAGACCTCTGTCCCAGGACCAGCTGGGGTCTACACCTAGGGCACTGGGGCAGGGAACGTCTCTGGAAATGTCTGGACTTGTCGTGCGAACTCCTGCGGCTGCTCAACGGCTTTGCAAAGGACTGAATTTCCTCCCGTCCATATGGTTATTCTGAGGATGGGGCCATGTCTTAAAATGGGGGGCAGAAAACTGCCCGAGCTTGCTGCCTACCTGCAAGTTGCTGCCTCCCATGTGAACTTCCTCCAGGTGTGTGGAGAGAGGGCGCCCCCACCGCTCACCAACACTGACGCCAAGGGCCGGGCGGGGCTGCGGTGGGGCCTGCGGGCTCCAGGGCTGGCTCCCCCGGGGCCGACCGCCCCCCTCTGAGGGCAGCGAGCGGCTTGCACAGGGCCCAGCACACGGGCCGGCCCCTCTGACAGCCAACCCCCGGCTCCTTTGCCTGACTTTCCCACTCTGACCGCGGAGGCCCGGATGCTGGAAGTGCGCCCGAGGGGCATGTCTGCGGGCCCCGGGCTCTCCGCACGGCGCGCAAAGACCGGATCTTTACGCCAGGGCTTCTGGGAGGAGAAAGCAGCTTTGTCACCATAGCCGCGAATCTGCTCCCCCACTAAGGAAGGAATGAGGCTATTTGGATCCTGGAGACCCAATTTTATTGACCAAAAAGCGGGTTAGGAGCAAAGAAATGGGTTTTTGGCTTTACCGGCAAGTGGCAGGTCCGTTTATCTGGAAGCCGGAAGAGACCCTTCTGCTCCGACCCAGCTCCAGCCAGGCGGGGCTCAGGTCAAGGCCGGCCGGTCGGCCAGTCGCCCGCCACACCCTGGTCTGTGAGGCCGGTGATGGGGGAGGGTTCACAAAAGCTCCCCCACCCCAGCTCGGGGCTCCGGATCCAGTGAACCATTTCACCCCAGGTACATTTGTTCTTCGTGTTTCTTGGCGCTGGGAGCAGGGAGTGGAGCCGCTTCTTGGGTCAGGAGCCTGTGGTCAGGACAGGGATCGGAGGATGAGGGGCCAGCTCTTGTGCAGCGTCACGAGGTCACATGTGGCAGCTTCCAGCTAACCCGGGGATGTGGCCCGAAGCAGGAGTTTGAGCCTGTCAGGCAGGGCCCCGTCTGCGGGAGCCTGGAGGCCGAAGAAGAGCGGCTATTCCTGAGCCTGGGGTGACTCTGCTGCAGAGCCTGACCCAGAGGTGCCTTTACAAAAGCCTCCTTCTCTCGTGGCAACCCTGGGGACTGAGGCTGTCCACTGAGGGCTTCTAGAACCAGCCTTGGGACAGCTGGTTCCGGCCTCACACCTACTCTGCCAGCCCCGGGCCTGCAGCCTCAGGCCCCTGCTCCTACCTGCACTCAGGAACATCTGTGCTTGGCCCCGGACTGCTGCCGGAAGGGGCTGGGCACCTCCCCGGCGTTGATGAGACCCCACATTCTGGAGCGTTTCTCTAGAAACCTGCAGGTGCACACGTGTAGATGTGGGCAGAGTTACACATACGCTCACACAGTTCCTCATACACGTGCACACAAGCCATATAGACACGCACAACCTCACACATATGTACACGTGCACACAGAACCACCATGAATGCCCACATATGCCCACACGTACACACCACTTCACAGGCACCCGGGCATCCGCAAGTACATGTGAATACATGTGTGTGTGCACAGACACACACACACATTTGGTGCCCACACACCCCACTTCTGTTATACAAGCCACTTGGTCCTTCTGTGCCTGCAGCTTCTGGGTGGGAGTAGGGAGACCCACCACGTGCACCGAGTGCCCCTTTCTTACATAAACGCAGTGGACAGTTCCTTCCGTCGCCAGCGCACGGCCCAGCAGGCCAGCTGCCAGCAGTGACCCGCAGGAAGGGGGCCTCATGGCCGCGGCCCAGGCCACGCTGCTGCCTCGGTGCCCTTGCAGCCGGCGTGTCCTGGAGGGGCCTGGCAGGAGGGCACGGCCGTCTCGGAAAGGCCTGCTTGGGTGATCGCCATGCCTCTTCCCTCCCAGCAAGCCGGCTCTGCGTCGTGCCAGCTCCCCCATGGCAGGTGTCACGACTGATCCCAAAACCACGATGGCCGCTGTCTCCATTGCTGGGAGGAGACAGGGGAGCGGGGAGCGCCCGTGACATGCATTGGGGGGCGTCACTGTATTATCACCAGCTCCATGGACAGCAGTGACCACCCCTGCCTCCCCCGTGTTCCACCTCCGCCCAGTGAGTGGTGCCCGGCGTGGTGAGCCCCCGTGGCAGGGGCGCCTTTCTCAGCCCAGGCGCTGGCTCAGGCCAGCAGCCCCTGAAGCCGCTCCAGCAGGTGGCCCCAGGCCCCCCTCAGGCCGTTTGGGGCCATCATCCTCCCCAAGGATCTGGGTGACCTTGAGGGGAGCTGGGCTCCTGCCCCCCAGGGGGGGAGCCCACTAAACCGTGGGTGCCGCTGGGTGCTTGCATGGTCAGCGTGGACGTCCAGGGCCTACAGAGGGCCGGGCACCCTCCTTGCCCCGCCCACCATTGGCCGCGCCACGGTGCTCTCTTCCGCTGCTGCCTGGGGATTAAACTGCCACTCTGGGGTCCGGGGCAGCAGATAAGTGAAAGGAAGAGGGATTCAGTGGACTGTGGGCCCCCCCCCGCCCCCCACGCCCGCCACTGTCCTGCCCAGGCGTTGAATCAAGCTGCCATTTAATTCACGAACCCACGCAGCTCCCGAGCCGGGCCCAGGTCTGGCCTTGCAGAGGGGAGCCGGAGTTTCTGGCTCTGGGGCGCTGCTGTGCGGGCGGGGACTGACCCTCAGCGCGTGTCGGGCTGCCCGGCCGTCCGGTCCCTGCAGGCCAGCGCCCCGCGGAGCCCCCGTCCCTGCGAGTCTGACGGGGCGGCCAGCCCTAGCCAGCGGAAGCACAGGTGCCAGTTCAGCCTGCGGGGCAGACCAAGTGCCGTGGCTCAGGGTGAGGATGGCGCGCCGGGCCCGGGCCCCTCGCCCTTCGCAGTTTCGCCGCCGAGCGCCTCCGCTTCCCCGGGCTCCCGCCGTCTGCAGCCCGGAGTGCAGGCCCCGGTCTCCCTGGCCCTGGACACGCTTGTCGCGGAAGCTTCCAGCTGCAGTAGGAGAGATCGGGCGGCGTCTTTCCACGTCTATCCCCGCGAGCAACCGCTCTGCCCGAGGAGGCTGCCCGCCCCGGAGCGGCTGGGCTTTCTCTGCCAGGAGGGCCACAGCCTCAGAAGAGGCCTCCCCGCTTTGGAAGAGCTGGGGGGTGGGGAGCGTTCTGCAGGGTTTCTTGGGCTGGGGGGGCCTCAGGGGAGAGTCATGCAGGTTGAGGCTCAGACTGACGGCTGGTGAGGGTGGAATCACCCCGGGGCTTGCTACGCGTGTGCTGCGGGTCAGGCCTCAAAGGTCAGGGGCCACGGGGACGGTCACCCCATTACACTGGCACCCGAATGCTGGCCCCGCCGCATGCCTCGGCTGTTGACATGTGTCCACGCTGATCCTCAGAGCCTTCTTCATCACCAAAGCCTCTTCGGGCCCCCGCGCTCCTGAGCGGCCAGCGGGTGGAGAGACACATGGGTCCTCTCCCTTCCTCGGCCCCTCCGCTCGTCCCAGGAGGTTCCCCCGCAGTGTCGGTTCACGCTCCTGTGCCCCCACCCCCGGCTGGAGTCTGAGTCTAGCCCAGCGCCAGAATATTTTGTCCTAAGGCACAGGGGGCATGGCTGTGTCCGAGCTGGGCAGCCGCTTCCTTCCTGCCCCTGCGGCCTGCAGGGCCCTGCACCCTCCATGTCCCTGGCCTCCTGGGGACTAGGACAGCCTCCCTCACCCAGGCAGCGAGGGCTTCTTCCTGGTGCTGCTGTCCCCTCTGGGGGAGGGAGTGGGTGGACCCAAGCAAGGACTCGCGAGACCATTTCTAGACGACTGCAGTCGGCCGGGGGTCTGATCAATGTGCTGTTTTCCGATCTGAAGCCTGTGTCCGGGCTGGGCAGGCCGGGCCAGGTGGGGACCAGGTGAGGGGTACAGATCAATTGGCCTGGAGCGCGGGGTTAATGCCTGCAGCGGGCGCGTGACTGTGCCGCGTGCGCAGAGATTAGTGGGCGACAGCCAGCGCTGCCGGGCCTGGTGAGAGGACAGCAGGGTAGGCCCTGTGGGCTCGGCCTTCCCAGCTCCAGTGCTGCGTGGTTGGGGCGGCAGCTGCAGAGCAGCCCTCGGGGCTCCGCGGCTCGGAGGGGAGGAGGTCCTGAGCCAGCCGACCTGCCCGCGACTGCACTGGTGCCAAGGGGCCGCCCCGCCCTTAGATGCCCAGCAGTCAGTGGGCATCGGGCACGTTGGCCACCCTGGGGGGAGACACGCGCCCTTTACAAGAACCACAGGCGTGGGTGGGCGCCGGGCCAGGCTGCTGGCCTCCTGCTCAGAGCTGGGCGTCCCACGCCGGGGCTGCTTGCTCCGTGCCTCGGGGTTTCTCGCCAGCAAAACCCAAATCTCTCGCGACAACATTTCTGGGTTATTTCGTGTGACCCGCACAACACTGACAAGGCCGCCTCCACCAACCCAGGAGAGCCGTGCCCACGGGGTGGGGGGAGGGGGCGGGGCGCCGCTTTGTCCCCGCGCGACCTGCTGGGGCCCGGGCATGCTCTGCAGCGCTGGCACTCATATGTGTGTCGAGTGTGTGAGTGTGTCACCACTGTGACACTCCTCACACACGTTAGCTCACCTGCCAGCCTCTGCAGGAGCTGCTGGCACTGGCAGGACGGCCCTCTGCTGCCCACCAAGATGCACAGCCCCCGGCAAGGAGCCAGGAGTGCGGAGGCGCCATCGCTTGCTCGGCCCCGAGGCGGCTGCTGACTTCTCCATGGACTTTTTTTTAAGATGTATTTATTTATGCAGACAAGAGCTGGGGTACAGGCCAGAGGTGTGGGGGGGTGAGAGGATTCCCAGAGACAGAGTGGGGAGCAGAACAGGCAGACTGACTGAAATCCACTGCTGAGGGGAGCAGCGGGGAGACAGGAGAGGTCTGCTGCGCCATGTGGGTCGCTCCCTGGCCGGAGATGGAACTCGTGCTGCAGCGGCTGCGGGCAGCTTCACAGCGCTTAGACTCAACCCCTGCGCCACCGGGGAGGGTAATGGGCGAGGTAACACCAAGCAGACCTCGCAGGCTTTTGCCATCGCCAAACGGACAACAAATCTGGAAACGACCGCGTGACCTGCAAGAGCGGCCTCTCTCCCAGCTGGCGTTCTGGGAGGTGTGCCGGCCGCGCCGAGGCATGAGAGCTCGGCAGACGACGCCATCGGAGGTGCTGCCGTCCCTTTACAGGCCTGGCCCAGCAGCCGTGGTTCTGGGGTGCCAGGCACTGAGGCCCCGCAACAGCTCGAGGGGCAGTTCCCGGGACCACTCTAGGGAGGGTGAGAGCAAACAGGGGCTGCGGGGTCACCCACGCCGGGGTCACCCACGTCTCTGCGGAGGGGACGCGGTCTCCGCCCAGTCTCAGCGCCGTCCAAGCTGGGGCGCCCCTCCCCAGGGGCCCGCCCACGAGGCGAGTCCGAGGCTCCCCACAGCAGGCACATCTGCTCAATCAGCTCCTCAAGGGTTTTCTGGACACTTATGGTCCACACGCCCCTTCTGCACGTCCGCAGCCTTGCCTGGCGGGGACGGGCCTGGGAGGGGCGCCCTGCGGCGAGGCACGGGCGCTGGACACGGCCCCGTTGTGGTCCCGTCCCCGTGGGGACCAGAGACCCGCCTGGGGCCCGCCCGACTCCCCGTCAGGACGCCGGCTCCGGGGCCTGGGAAGCCGAGAGGGGGGCTCGGTCTTTCCTTCCCGCTCCTCTGTGGACGAGTTCGCACCCAACAGCCCCAAGGTGCTGACTCTGGGGACAGAGGGTGTCCGCCGGGCGCACGGGCGTCGCGGAGGGGTGGCGGCGGCCAGCTTGCCGCGGGACTGGCTGGGGTTCGGGTCTCTGCTTTCTCCCGCGGGTGCCCCGATGCCCCCATCCCTCCTCTGTCTGCTTTTCCACCTTAGGGCTCCAGAAAAATTCGAGGCCCCCATCTTGAGTCCTGCTGAGCAGAAAGCAGAAGAGGGGCTTCCAAGGCGGACATCAGCAAAGTGTCGTTTTTCTTGGGGTCCGGGCGGAGAAAAGTAAACAGGGCCTGCAGCCGAGCCCCGAGCCCATCAAAGGCGTTCCCGGCGCAGGGCCCGGGCCTCCAAAGCACGGAAACGCGAACAATGGGCAGAGCGCGGGGCCTGAAATTTATAGACTTTGGCCTCTGCCGCTACATATCCCGGAAGAGAAAAAAAGTGTTAAGAAAACAATCGCTGGTCGAGGGCGTGAGGCCCCTGACGCTGGCCGGCTGACAGCGCGACCCTGGGCCTGACCCCCGCCATGTGTTTCCAGGCAATTCCGTCCCTCTGGCCAACTTTGGCGCTTTCCTGCCGGGCAGCCCAGAGAGAGGAAGTCCCAGCACCGGGGAGCGGGTGCTCCCCACCGTGGCCCATCAGCCTCTGGAACCCGGATAATTTATACTGGGTTTCATCGCCTCGTCCTGCACACATGATGAAATGTATTTCTGCTGATAACTGGGATTTTAGCCGCGCGGCGGTGGAAGCCGGTGTGATGAGATCTTCTGTTTCTGTTGTTGTTGGAATGTGCGAGGGTGGACTGGGAGGCTGATGAATGACTTCTGTGGCAGATTCATAATCTAGGGTTTGGTGCAGCTGTGGAGGAAACTAATAGCTAGCAGGGACCGCCGAGGTCCCCGAGCTAATACCTGTCTCCTCCATCACAAATTGATGGCATTAAACAAAAAAGTTGACTCTTTTCACATCCTGCCAATCTAATTTTGGTGCCCCTGCAGCCATCCCACTATCTCGAGGCACGGAGGCCACGGGATGTCGCCTGTGGGATGGCGAGCCGCGCATCTGTCATCGGCCTGCTG